>NC_079168.1:72188319-72488319 GCF_947568905.1 Ostrea edulis | reverse complement strand
GAAAAATAGGTCAAACAGTTTTCCGGGCTTTTTTTTCAATACAGATATTGCCCTGATATTTAATCAAAGGCGTACAAGTTCAGTTTGCATTTTAGCTAGATTGGTCCATCCTTGACCTCCTTTTTGTGAAAAATAGGTCAAACAGTTTTCTTTGGGGGGTTTTCATTACGGATGCAGATATTGCCCTGATATTTAATCAAAGGCTTCCTCTCAGAGGAATACAAGTTCAGTTTGCATTTCAGCTGGATTGGTCAATACTTGACCTATTTTGGGGGGGAAAATAGGTCAAACAGTTTTCCGGGCTTTGTGAAAAATAGGTCAAACAGTTTTCTTTGGGGGGTTTTCATTACGGATGCAGATATTGCCCTGATATTTAATCAAAGGCTTCCTCTCAGAGGAATACAAGTTCAGTTTGCATTGAAATTCAGCTAAATTGGTCTATTCTGGCCTTACTTTTTGGAATAAATAGGTCAAACGGTTTTCGAGGCTTTTTTTTCATTACGGATACAGCTATTGCCCTAATATTTAGTCAAAGGCTTCATCTCAGAGGAATACAAGTTCAGTTTGCATTTCAGCAGGATTGGTCCATCCTTGACTTACTTTTGGACTAAAAATAGGTCAGACAGTTTTCTGAGCTTTTGTTTCGTTACGGATACAGATCTTGCCCTGATATTTAGTCAAAAGCTTCCTCTCGGAGGAGGGGTCTCCGTGGCCGAGTGGTTAGAGCATCGCGATCAAAATCACACGGCCTCTCACCTCTGTCGGCGCGGGTTCGAATCCCGCTCGCGCCGGTGAGAAAGTTTCTCAGTTTACTTTCGAAAGGTCGGTGGTCTCTTCCCAGGTATATTGTATCTGGGTTCTCTCTTCCACCAATAAACACTGGGCGTCACCAGATAACTGAAAAGTTGCTGAGTGTGGCGGAAAACATCAATCAATCAACTCGGAGGAGGACAAGTGCAGTTAACATTTCAGCTGGATTGGCGCACTACGACCTAGAGTACTTTAAGGGTAGAAGTAGGCCAAACAGTTTTCCAGATTTTTGGGGGGTATGGTCACAGTTATTATTCTGAAGTCACAACCTCCCTTTCAGAGAAATACATAATCAGTTCACATTTCAACTTAATTGGTGCACCATGACCGACTTTAGGGCTAAAAGTAGATCAAATGGCTTCCTGGACTTTTTATCATCATAAATAGATATTGCACCAACATTTTGTCACAACCTCAATCTCAGTGAAAATTTAATACATAATCAGTTCACATATCAGATGGATTGGTGCACCACGACCCAATTTAAGGCTTTTCTATTCAGAATGTGTGTTGTATCAATTCAGAGTGCACAATATGCTTCCAGGTTGAATTTCACTGTCCGACGGGCGTATATTGTACCGTTTGCGGTATTCGTTTTTTATTTGCCGTCAGTTATAGCTTGTATTGCTTTAACTTGATTTGCACAAAAATTAATTTTCAAAATATTGAATCACTAGCAGATTTCAACACAAATTACATTTATTTAGAGATACGGATTCGGTATATAATTTAACATGTTCCGTTCATTGACACCTGATGTACATGATTTTATCCTCAGTGTGAAAGGATTACAAGTTATTAATTGCATACGTTGGTTCCACATGTAATTTCTGGTATATTCATTTTGGTTTTTTAAAATCGTCAAAAAATATTGGTAAAACGAATTGCTGACATGTTAAAGACATCATTACCCTGATCTAAAGATGCCAAGCACTGCGAAAAATCACATACTCATAATCACAAAAATTGACGACGTTTTGTCTATTACTTTCATTCATGTCGATTCGATTGATTGATTGTTACTTGCTTAACGTCTCGCTCGAGAATTTTTCACCCATATGGAGACGTCACCAAGACCGGTGAAGGGCTTCAAATTTAGGCCTATGCTCGGCACTTACGGCCATTGAGCAGTGAGGGTTCTTAACCGTGACACGGGACATCCGTTTTTTAAGGACCCGTGACATTCACACCTGATGCTGAGCGTTTGGCGATGGAACTGTCACTACCTGTCTTAACGACTTAGATCTGTCGCGGCTGGGATTCGAACCCCGGTCTTCCGCATTCGGGGCGAACCCTTTAACATCTCGGCCACCGCGGCGGTGATTCGATATATCCAAGTGAGCTCGAAATAAAAGACACCAGTCATCCACTTCTGCTACATACTTAGATATTATATCGAAAGTAGACATTAACGGCAAACTGACAACTCAACTCTATGACAAACGAGATGATTTCAGCTTCTTTATCGTCAACTTCCCATATTTATGTAGCATTATTCCATTGTCACCTGCACACGGTGTTTATATCTCTCAACTGATTTGATACGATAAAAGCTTGTTCTGTGTATAGTCGGTTTTTAAATCGAGGCAAACTACTGACAAACAAGTTGATGATACAAGGATTTCAACAATCTCGATTGAAGTCAGTATTTCGCAAATTCTATGGTCGTTATAACGATCTAGTTCGTCAATACAACCTATCATTGGGTCAAATGCTGTCTGACGTGTTTCATACCGATTGTTAGGCCGTTCTTGGCACGATTGTTAGGCCGTTCTTGGCACACTGACTTTGACTACGGATAACTCCGTTTACCTGATCAGGATATGGGGCTCACGGCGGGTGTGACCGGTCGACAGGGGATGCTTACTCCTCCTAGGCACCTGATCCCACCTCTGGTTTGTCCAGGGGTCCGTGTTTGCCCAACTATCTATATTGTATTGCTTATAGGAGTTATGAGATTGATCACTGTTCGTTATCTTCACCTTTCATACTGGTTACGTTAATAATGACGCAATCACTTGAGGACCCCAACCATTCTCTACCCAGAGTTCCGTGCGCTACTAGTACGCGCTATACCTTTGTCAACGGCTTTTTACGGAAATCTTGTAAAAGTTTGTAATATCCAACATTTATGTTTTGTACTAAATATTTAATCATATTATGAAATTCTTTTGGTGTAATTATATTGACGCCAACTATAAATTATTTAAAATAGCTGTTTTCTTATCCTAAATTTCGAACTACTTCGTAATATGCGTATGAATGTAGGGCAATTCACGTTGTGCAGATTTAAAGGGGCATGGACACAGTTTGAGTTTTACTTTCCCATTTTGGAATGGTAAAATAAGATATTTCTAATGGTTAGCAAAAATTTTAATGTCAGTTGTTAAGGTACATGGGAGATACAGAGTTCACAATTCTTTGTTATGTAAACAAGGCTCGTGCCATGTTTTTGTTTACACATGTTAAATATACTAGTAAACGCTTCGTTGAAAGCATATTTTTATGCCCCCGAGATCGAAGATCGGGGGCATATTGCTTTTGACCTGTTTGAAACTTGAACCTTGCTAATTACTTTGAACAGTAAGTGCTAGAGCTTTGATATTTTACATGAGTATTCCTTGTGACAAGACCTTTCCGTGGGTAGCGACATTTTTTACCCTGTGACCTTGGAGTTTGACCTACTTTTTGAAAACATTTACCTTGCTAATAACTTTTGAACAGTGAGTGCTAGAGATTTGATATTTCACATGAGTATTCCTTGTGACAAGACCTTTCCGTTGATGCTAAACCTTTTGACCTTGACATTTGACCTACTTTTTAAAAAATTGACATTGGTTATAACTTCTAAATGGTAAATATTAAAACTTTCCTATTGCACATGAGCATTTCCTGTGACAAGATCTTTCAACTGGTACCAAGATATTTGTCCTTGTGACCTTGACCATCTTCGGAATTGGCCAATATCGGGGGCATTTGTGTTTCACAAACACATCTTGTTTTCAATTTACAAGTTAATTCTGAACACAATGAAGTAGTTTCTAGTGTTTGGGACATCTTATGTTGTTTTAAACATGTTTTCTATAAAGCAATATATATGTAAACAAAAACATGGCACGAGCCTTGTTTACATGTACATATCGAAGAATTGCTGTATCTCACTTGTAATTCAACACCTGATATTGAAATTTTGGTTGACCATTAGAAATACTTTTCAGCTGAAATGGTGTCCACGTTTGTTTGTTTTTTTAAATGTAAACATGAAATCAATAGTAAGAAAGGATGTAAAAATACGATAAAACTTGTAAAATAAGTTGATTGATTGGGGTTTTGGCAATATTTCAGCCATTTTAAATAAGAGACAAACATCTAAATGGTAAAAATGTACTTAACAAAGTGCCAATGGGCTTTGATTAACGTCCTCTCGAGAATATTTCACTCATATGGAGACGTCACCATTGCCGGCGAAGGGCTGCAAAATTTACACCAATGCTCGGCACTTATGGCCTTTGAGCAGGGAGGGATCATTATCGTGCCACGCCTGCTATGATACGGGTCCTCGGTTTTTGTGGTTTCATGAGAGGGACTACCCCATTTAGTCGCCTCTTACGACAAGCAAAGGGGGGGGGGGGGTGTTACTGAGCACGTATTTTAACTCAGATTTGGAACGTTGTTTAAAAAGTTAGATTTAAGCATAGTAAAGACCTCACAAATTTGCTAGATCCTGGTTTGTTTCCAATTTCGATACACACCAGCCAGCCCAAGGTTGTTTTCATTCAATGTTTGTCCGAAATATCTGACGTTTTCCTGGCTTTCTCATGATTTTATATTTACCGTGCCATTCAGAGTAAACTGGAAATTTCGATTAAAAGAAAGTATTTTTACAAAATTAGATAGCAGATGCACACAATTTGTAGTCAACCGAATTTTTACTGTCATTTGACGAGTCACGTGACTCAAAACAAAATTCAACAGTTTGTTAAAATGTTTTTAAGAGACTGTTTGTATCGTATTATTGATTAGTTATGAGTTTTACATTGAATTCGGCTCGCAAGTACTTCAAATTGGCCCAAGAATGCCGCCTCCAGGTGGAGGCGACGAAATTTCCAGTTTACAAATGTACATAATGGCGATTCTGACGTTTTCCTAGCACGTAAATATCAAAATCATAAAATAACCAGGAAAACGTAAGATATTTCGGATTAATTCAATGTAAGCTCAAACTAGTGCACTGAAGGATGTGCACCCCCCCCCCCCCCCTCCTCCCATTAAATACAGGGGTGCATCATCTGCTAATATTTTCACCATAGATTTTAGCAACAATTCTCTTTATAAGTATGGATAAGATTCACATTTTTTAATGCGTCTTGAGTAACATATTTACTAGTTTTGCAAAGTTTTCTCATAGATACACACTTGAGGTGAAACAAGAGGCGCATGGACCACATTGCTCACCTGAGTCACTTGGCCCATATTGAAAGATGTTCCCTATATATTTGCATGTAAAACTTTGATCCCTATTGTGGCCCCAACCTACCCCCAAGTGGCATGATTAAATTTTTTTTTTTTTTTTTTTTTTTACAAACTTGAATCTGCACTATGTCAGGAAGGTTTCATGGAAATGTAAACTTTGGCCCAATTTTTCGTGAGAAGAATTTTTAAAAAAGATTTTCTCTAATATATTTGTATGTAATATTTTGATCCCCTATTATGGCTCCATCCTACCCCCGGGGGTCATGATTTTAACAAACTTGAATCTGCACTATGTCAAGAAGCTTTCAGGTAAATGTTAGCTCTTATGGCCCAATGGTTCTTGAGAAGATTTTTAAATGACCCCATCCTATTGTTTGCATTTTTGTGATTATCTTCCCCTTGAAGGTGGCGTGGCACTTTATTTGAAAAAACTTTAAAGCCCTTCACACAAGGATGTTTTTTGCGAAGTTTGGTTGAAATTGTCCCAGTGATTCTAGAGAAGAAGTCGAAAATATGAAAAGTTTACAGACAGACAATCAGAAAGGCTCACTTCGAGTTTTCAGCTCATGTGAGCTAAAAATGAAGATGAAAAATCTCGGCGGTATATACATGTAGTTAATAACGTTCCTAGTACTTTGGAAGGAGAGGGGGCAAGCAAGCTTAAAGTTAATGCCGATTCTATGAGATTCCGATCACTTTGAATCTAGGGTAACTATAAAGCATAAAAGCACTACATGTACTCTACTCAGTTTGCAATGGCGTGTACCTACATGTGTTTAAACTGGGAGCTAATGACTTTTTTTACGAAGTTTGTCTGACTCAAAACTAAATAAATAACGTTTAACACAGCTTCAATCAAAACTTTTGTGTTATTAACACATAAATGAATAATCTCCATTTTGTTCCTCGAGCACTTAATAGGAACCAAACAAAGTTTAATCAAACAAACAATTGAAATGAAGCTTTCCATACCGATTTTTTACATTACCCGCGTAAGTGCCGGTTGTATATAGTATTGTTAATGTTCAGTGACACTCATAAAAATATTGCTGTTCAAAAGTTTAATGAACGTTTGTGCATATAAATGGCTAATTTCAATATGTGTTTTGTGCTGCTCTTGAAAAGTAAGATAATTTATGACAAACCAAACAAAAACACACACTAAAAAAAACCCCAACGGATAGTTAAAAAATACCGGCTTTTAGAAATGAAATTTAACACCAATAGACGTTGTAGTTTAAAACACACCCAGAAACCTCACGTCATGCGAAGTCAGTCTCACGCCACGGAAAGAAAATTCGCGTTAAAATCTAAGAATTGTTAAACATTTGCATATCTTAAGTTGTTATGAGAAGTTGGTTTTCATGGTTATCGGTTTGGTAAAACAAACGTTGCCTCCACCCTTGTGGGGGTGTTGTAAGATGGCGGAAGAGGTTCGTCACGGACTCTTAATAAGTAGAATACACAGCCACATCTCCTCAGTAATACAGTTTGTTATCGCAATGCTGACAGTGTCGTCCAGACCAAATTATCACGAGTAACGAGCATTTAATGGTATTGATCGGTTAGGTTTGTGAATGATACTAGAGTTATACCCCTTTAGACATTTAATTCATTAAACGGATACAGGAAACGCCACTATTGACGGTATGTTTGGTAATTGCAGCTGATATGTTGTTATGTTTCATGATGTGTTATTATTGAATTTATTTTAGCAGTGTTGTTACCTGGATGTGTCACGCAATCTTTATAGCATACCTGCAGGCTTCATTAATGTCTTTATAACATACCTGCAGGCTTCATTAATATCTTTAAAAAGTGTGCAACTGATTATGCGATTGAATGTAATGTAAAAACGTTATTTATCATGTCCAAGGATAATTGGTTTTCTTGCTTAAATATGAAAAGGAGGTTAACATTTTTGGACAAAAGAAGTGCAAGAACGAGCACCAATCTTCCTAGTCCAGAACTGGGTATGATGGGATGAATGGGAATTATTCTAAAATAAATTATAATGAGGGCACATGCTATTCTATTCATACTAATATATATTGCTATACCCTGAAGCCAATGGAAGTAATTAGTATTACGACAAACTCTTCGTTTTAAATTTTCCCATTTCTGTATAGATCTTTTATTCCGCAACCGATTTGCAATTGTTTGATCTTTTATAGCAATGTTATACATCGAATTTAACGCTCCATAATTATCAGAAATCAAAATCACCGCTATTTCGAATAATGTCAAACCTGTCTCTTATTCGCCCATCACTGAAACATGATGAGGAAATTGACAAATGGACTATTCGACTTTAGTTAACATAACACGCGGTTCGATCTTAACTCTCCGCAGCACATCGTAAATCACGTTGGATGGAAGCAGCACAAGGTGTCTCTTAATAATCAGTTCCGAAGCACTGAGAAACCATCCATTCTGGTATAACACAAAGACCTTTCCCTAACTTGCGTGATGAGATTTAATATCTAAATATTAATTTCCTAAAATTGAAGTTACGTGGTTTCCCTCAGATCTGTTTTGCATTTGATGTATCCCTCAGCTATTCATCTCTGGAGATTACATGCAGTTTACATTGTGAACAGATTTCATAGCCTGTGCATAAATACAATTCTCCGAGTTAATGTTATCGACCAATTAATCTAGATTATGTTCGTGCATAGGATTTATTGGTGATATAATAATTAATATATCTTATCTGACTTTACAGCAAAATTATCATTGATGCTTAAATATTTCTAATGACGCAAGTTTATGCATGCGTATGTTATGGCCTAAAATTAACCAACGGGAAGGGAATAAAGTAAACCGAAATATTGAAGAACTTTTGAAAATTGTCTTAACCAGCTAATATTCTATTTTCAGAATTCCACCATGAGACCGCAGTTAATTTTGGTGCTAGCATTTTTCGCAGTCGTTTCTGCCGTAGACCTAGACAGAGTCACATCGTGTTTGGTTAGAGAATACAATTTTCTTGCACAGAAACCTTACCTTACACCTAGTGGAGAGATTTTAGAGTGTTCGGGCTACATTACAGTCAATTCATGCTGGGGACGGTGTGACTCTAGCGAGGTAAAAATATTATATTTCTAATCTGCCTTGGGTATAGGGAAATTAAAAAATATATAGTAAATTCACATGTACTACAGAAGGTATATCAACTAGTAATTGTATTTGTATGTAAAAACAAGATTACATAAAAATTATTGTATGGATTTCATTCCAATTTTCACCAAATTAGATTAAATCTGGCAAATCTGTTTGATTTCTGAGCGGTCTACATATCAGTATAACTGTAAGGCCTCTGTACTACCTCGCTAGTGAGCTTGCGCTAATGCGGTGTAGCGCCTATAGTTACGTGTAGCTACACCCATCATTCTAGTGAAACAAACGGGGTCTGCTGTCTCTGAATGATCTTTTAAAAATGCATTTGTAGGGGGGATTGCTTAAACTTGAAAATTAATGTTTTTATTGACGAGTAGTTGTTATAGTTTGTGAAAATATGATTTCATATTGAATAGACTACTTTAACTTCGATTCTAAAGTAAATATTAGAAGTTGTTGGAAGTCATGAATTCCCAAGTTTTTATCGCCATTAACTCTCAAAATTGTCTTAATGATGTTTGAAGGAACTAATACAGATTTAAATTCTCTTTTCAAACAGATAGCAGATTACAAAATACCATTCAAGATTAGCAACCACCCCGTGTGTACGTACGCTCGAGTCCAGAAGCGACGCGTGCGCATTCCAAACTGTCACCCCAAACATCCGGACCCATATTATGTCGTGTACGACGCCTTGGTGTGTTCGTGTCGCTATTGCAATTCTAAGTATACTAGTTGTGAAACTCTCGCTGGATAATCTTATCGACGCTTCAAAATTTCATCAGAATCGCTTGTCCAAACAAGGATTAAGGAACACCCTATTGACTCATTTTCAGTGATAACATGTCGCTTGATCCGACAAAGCGTCATCAGGAGTGTACAGAAATGCTTGTCCGTCCAAACATTTTCATTTAGTCCTATCGTGGGAAAAACTTGTATACGACTAGATGCGAAAAGATATTCTTCGCAGATAAAAAAAAAAAGCTGTGCAATTTATTTATTGACTTTTTTTATGTGTATTTAAAAACAGTTTAATCTGATATTTGATTTGGGAAAATAAGGCATCCATGGTAGATTAAAATCAGTGTAATTCATTTATGGACTTGAAACATGTTTGAAAACTTTGTTATTTGAATCGATTATCATGATGAATAAATATTGAGTTCTGATATTGTGTCATTAATAAAATATCCTTTTAATGCACATCAGATTTACGTATTTTAACAGAGCAATAAAATGAAATCGATGAATACAGATCATGCCCATGAGCAGTAGAATATTACTAGTGATTAAATTGTTTGGCTCAGTGACGGAAGGACAAAGTGCAACAGTCTGACCATTTTATCTATTTTTCCCAGTGAAACCCTTTTTTGCAAAACATGGGTTTGGACAATTTTATTACATTTTCAACAGTTAAATACTCTAATGTATCTACTGGATAAATACTCTAATGTATCTACTGGATAAATACTCTAATGTATCTACTGGATAAATACTCTAATGTATCTACTGGATAAATACTCTAATGTATCTACTGGATAAATACTCTAATGTATCTACTGGATAAATACTCTAATGTATCTACTGGATAAATACTCTAATGTATCTACTGGATAAATACTCTAATGTATCTACTGGATAAATACTCTAATGTATCTACTGGATAAATACTCTAATGTATCTACTGGATAAATACTCTAATGTATCTACTGGATAAATACTCTAATGTATCTACTGGATAAATACTCTAATGTATCTACTGGATAAATACTCTAATGTATCTACTGGATAAATACTCTAATGTATCTACTGGATAAATACTCTAATGTATCTACTGGATAAATACTCTAATGTATCTACTGGATAAATACTCTAATGTATCTACTGGATAAATACTCTAATGTATCTACTGGATAAATACTCTAATGTATCTACTGGATAAATACTCTAATGTATCTACTGGATAAATACTCTAATGTATCTACTGGATAAATACTCTAATGTATCTACTGGATAAAAACTTATACTTTCAGTTTGTTACTCTCACGCTGAAAATAATAAAAGTTACATTTTCAGTGTAAAAACACCAGAACTAGTAAATTGCCAGCATATTTCGCCTGCGATATACATGTATATGATGACATACAATTTTATATATAATAAATTTTTTCATATTTCTTGTTTTAGCCAAAATAAAGTCGAATTAAAGTTGTCTTTATTGTTTAAATATATTGGTTTTTATATATCTTTAATATTTCTTAAAATACAATATTTTCTGCACAGTGTTATTGTGAACGTTGATAGAGAGACAGCTAAAAGAGGTGGCGGGAAAAACACACAGAAGAAATACTTAATTTCTTGATCATTATTTTGAGTCATTGATTATTATGGGAAATGGCGTTCTAAGAATCTGTGCCCAATCCTTTTGTTATAACATCTGGGCAATAAAATGTTCAAATGAAAACCACTGAAGAAAATCTAATAAACAGAACATTCAATGTTTTGTCGTTGAATATGAATTTCGTTTTATGTGTGAGACAGGATTCTCAAAATATAATTTACTCGTGCCAATATGTATAAACTCCTGTCTCACTCGTGAAATAAATTGTATATACCCAACAAAAACATTTAATCCAAACTGACGAATTTTGTGAACGTTCAAAATTTTGCAGTGATATATTTTGCGAATTCTAGATATCAATCAAGAATTGTACATGTACAATGAAAAATGTTAAATTTATACTTTCAACCTATTTAAAAGGAAATTAATTTTGCGAAGGTTTTAGTCACCGCAAAATTAGCAAATATTTAACACTAAGCCAATATTTCCAAGTTTACAGTATGTAAATCAATATATGACTAACACAACTGTCAAGCAACATTCAGTTGAGACGGTTGCTTTACTGTTCAGGAAGCTGGGTACATAACCATATATGACAACTATATATATCAAAAGACAAAGTCAAGACAGAAACACTACAGTTAAGGAAAGTTATAATGACGGACTCCAGTAATGGCGCAGACAACGTGCGTTATTTAACAATGATACCTAGCCTTTGCGTATATCAAGAAATACATTTAATCTAATTCAATTTTATGATGACCTCAACAGCTGTCCAAGGGATTCAAATACTACTCAGAATAGTACGTGCATTCTGTACATGGTACTTACAATGTATGGCAACAATACACTACTCCAAAGTTTTGTAAACATTGTTTTGTGCTGAAATTACACGCATTTGTATGCCCCCCTTTGAAAAAGAGGGGGCATATTGTTTTGCAACTGTCGGTCGGTCGGTCTGTAGACCACATGTTGTTCGCTCAATATCTTGAGAACCTTTCACTTGATGATAATGATATTTCATATGTGGGTTGGTTATGAGTAGAAGAGGACCCCTATTGTTTTTCAGGTCAAAAGGTCAAGGGTCAATCTACTCTGGACATAGGAATATAATGTCCGCTCAATATCTTTAGAACCCTTTGCTTGAAAAACATCAAACTTAGCACACTGGTACATCCTAAGGGGTAGATGACTCCTATTGATTTTGAGGTCATATGGTCAAGGGTCAAACTGGGCATAGGAATATACTGACCATTCAATTTCTAGAGAACCCTTTGCTTGACAGACATCAAACTTGGTACACCAGTACATTTTCAGAAGAAGATGAACCCTATGGATTTTTAGGTCACATGGTCAAAGGTCAAACAGGACATTAGAATATACTGTCCGCTCTATATCCTGAGAACCCTTTGCTTGACAGACATCAAACTTAGTACACTGGTATATCTTCAGGGGAAGATGACTCCTATTGATTTTGAGGTCACATAATCAAGGGTCAAACTAGACATGGAAATATACTGTCCGCTCAATATCTTTAGAACCCTTTGCTTGACAGACATCAAACTTGGTACACTGGTACATCTTCAGGAGAAGATGACCCCTATTGATTTTGAGGTCACATGGTCAAAGGTCAAACAGGACATTAGAATATACCGTCCGCTCAATATCTTGAAAACCCTTTGTTTGACAGACATCAAACTTGGTACACTGGTACATCTTCAGGAGAAGATGATCCCTTTTGATTTCACATGTTTAAAGGTCAAGGGTCAACCTGAACATTGGAATATACTGTCCGCTCAATATCTTGAGAACCCTTTGCTTGCCAGACATCAAACTTAGTACAGTGGTGTATATTCAGGAGGAGACGACTCCTATTGATTTTGAGGTCACATGGTCAAAGGTCAAACGGAATATAGTAATATACTGTCCACTCAATATCTTGATAACCCTTTTGCTTGACGGACATCAAACTTAGTACACTGGTACATCTTCAGGAGAAGATGACCCATTATGATTTTGAGCTCAAAAGTCAATTGTTGAACTGGACATAGTAATATATTGTCTCCTATTTTGCACCATGGGGGGCATATGTGTTTTACTAACATCTCTTGTTATATTTTGTTTAACAATCTGGCAATTATAAAGTCTCCAAAAACGAAGCATTGACTCTATTTAAGTTATCTTTAAAATAGTCTTACGTAAACAGTCTGTACCTAAGACCAATCATTTCATCATCACTTGGCTAGTTGTATTCGGGCCTGCGCGTCACAATTTTTCTAAAGACAATTTATCACTTATTTTTAATCGTACGTTTCGGGTTCGACATTCCATCAGAAGTCGCACGTGGCGAGGTCATAGTGTTATTATATACGCAGGCACTTGAGGCATGGTGGATCATGCAACACAACCTCCTCCCCCTAACCTTCAACACACTTTTTTAACTTATGTATTGTAAATATACAATTCATTAACTATCACCTAAAAATGTAATAAATCACGTTTTCAACGATTGTAAGAAGAAAAATCATCACTGATAACGAGATTTTGTACGAATACGTAACTAGCTGATATTTCTCTAATCTTTAATGTATATTTTCAAAACATAAGTATAAAAAGGAAATAAGTGTGTTGATACCAGATCAGGAAAAAAATAAGGCGGGGTGCATAATCCATGCCTGGATGCCTGTGATTAATGATCTATTCTAAAGAACTGTGCGCCAATATATAGAGTAAATCCTTTCTCACATAATTATAATGCAAATACTGGTCAGTTTTTGTGAAATTTTATCACTTCCTTCCGAATATATCAATTACCAGTTAGGGTCTTATATCAGTGGCGTAGCTTCCATTGAGGCAACCGAGGCAGCTGCCTCGGTAAAAAAAAAAAAACCCACCTTTTACGTTGTTAAAATGTCGATAGCTTCTGCGCCCCCCAGACTCCCTGCCTCGGTAATATTCGAACCCAAGCTACGCCTATGTATATGTGCGGTTCGGTTTAATATGGCATTTGGAGATACATACATGTATATTGTGTTGATGAAGTAGGGGGGGGGGGGGGGAGCTTTGACTTCAAATGGGCCCAGGCGAGGTAAATATATTGAAAAATATGATATTAACAATTTGAGTAGGAATTATGTACATAACAATTGATAAAGGTCTGACGGCTGATTGATATTTAGACACAGGGAAGGGACTCTTATTCATTGACTTAGTAAATGATTATTTGTCATACATGTAACCACTGTATCCTAGCACCTAAAATTGTGAATTCTCATATAAATACAAACAGTTTAGGGCAAATATATATCGATAGCTAAAAGACGCTAAGTATCATTTGTTTGCTGTCTTTGAAAAAAAAAACCCAATTTTGATTGGACTTGATATTTGCGTAAGCCGTTTCCGTAAAAAAAAACAACAACAAGCGATAAAGCTAAACAGTAAAGAAAATCAAGTTCATTTGAGTGTTTATTACCACATCAAATTCTACTGGAAAACAGACCACGATTGACGCGCGGGCGCGCCGAATACAACTAGCCTATCACTTCATGTTCTGGATAATGACTAAGGTATTAGTTGACTAAAGCAACTCGACTTGAACTAGTTTATAAGCTCCATCATCGTTTAAGATCCTATATAGCTCCATCATCGTTTAAGATCCTATATTTCTTTACCAAGGTCATAGGTAAACGTTATTGGAGAAACGCTATTTTTACCGTTAACGTATTTTAACTTTTATGTCGGTCGGATGGGACGTTAAAGGGTGTCCCGTGTCAAGGACCACATCCCTCTTAGCACGTAAAAGATCGTTTCCCTGATTTTCAAAAAAAGAATTGGCTCACTGGAGGCCATCAGGGAAACTCAATCACACACAACCAAACATATTTCAATTAGTTAACCGCCGTAAAATGGCTGATATATTGCCAAAACGGCGTAAAATTACAATCAATCAATGGATCGGGGTAACTTGAAAACCACACTAGTTTATAAGATCCCTGGCCAATCATTATTGTTAAAGACCCCATGTCTCTATCACTATATTATAGCTTCCCTAGATGTGCATGGTTTTACCATCCATGTCAACGGCCATGATGATTGGATGATGATGATCAAGCTCAAGTTACTCCAATGACCTTCATTATGACCTTCATTGGAGTAACTTGAGCTTGATCATCATCATCCAATCATCATTGTTGAAGAGCCCATGTCTATCTGACAAGGTTCTGAAGTCATACCAGGTCCTGCTTTTATGACCAAGACCGTAGGTTATGGCGATAGAGTCATTTGACATTGATACAGGTTTGTAGGTTTCATCGTCTAAACATCATGTCACTATCACTACAGGTTTTGTAGATGTACCTGTACAAGTTTTTATGATCAAGATCAAGTGATCTTTATATTAGTTTTGTATACCTTATCATCCAATCATCATTGTTGAAACTCCATGTCACTCACTATCAGTTCAGGTTCGGAAATTATACCATTTATATAATCAGGTTAGAGGTCAAGGTAACTGAATTTAGCTGACCTTGAAACATCTTTGAAGTTGTTATCATTTAGAACAGTTTATACTATAAGGCCTGAGTTGTCGAGGTCACTGAACTTAGTTGACCTTGACACATCTGTGTAGTCATTGCTGAAAAGTCTAAAACTGTATCTATTTAGCAAGTTAAATCTGTTGAAATATAGTTCTATGCTAAATCCCATCCCCATTTGATCCCCAAAAGATGCCTGTACCTAAGAACCCTTCAATCTGAAATTAGAAATAGTTCTGCACAACCAGATACATTTAACAATCATGTCCTCGAATAATATCATCAACCAGTATGCGAAAGAAGCAAAAAATTAAAAGGAAAAGGACCCCCCCCCCCAAAAAAAAGGGGGGGGGGTCTCCGTTGGGGTAGATTTGAATAAGTTCTGCTGCAATGTGGAGTTAAGGGATTTTCAGATTGATATTCATAGATCGATTCATTGTTTTACGTCCCGTTGAGAATTTTTGTCTCATAATGAGACGCCACCAGCTGTAGGTAAAGTACCACAAATTTAGGGCTATGCTTTCCGCTCAGGGCCGTAGCAGTCAGGGCCGTAGCTAGGACAATTTCAATGTGTAGGCCCGAAAGATGAAACTGAAGGTTTCACCAAGGCGCGAAGCGCCAAGGGGGTAGGTGCGGGAGGGGGTCGCGTCCTCCCGCTGGGGTGGGGTGGGTGGTGAGTTGGGGGCTCACCCCGAGAAAATGTTGAAATATTAGAACTCATTTCCACTGCTCTCAGCATCAAAATGATTGCTATAGACATATAATATTGTAGTCGAATGAGTCATTGTGATCACCATAAGTTCAGAAAAAATATATATAACCATTATGTAGAATGTATTATAAAAAGAACAGGTCTGATGGAATATAATGATTTTATATCCGATTTTAAAAACTAGAAATATATATGAAAATCTTATATTTTGCAAATATTTATGGACAAAACTGTTTTGAAAATGAAAAAAAAAGTGTAGGCACGTGCCTACTTGAGCCTAACGAAGCTACGCCCCTGGCAGTGGGAGTTCTTTATCGTGCCAACGCCTGCTGCGACCTCCGTTTTTGAGGTCATATCTGAAAGACCAGTGATTCTCACTTCTAAATGTCGAGCGTTTAACGAAGGAGCAATAACTTACCCATGTTTACGTCTTTAAAGCCACGGGTTCTTAAAATAACAGAGATATACGTCATCTTTCTCTCGATTTCACGTGTTTAATTTTACTAGGACATTTACCGGTCCAGGTCACCGGGTGGTTTCTCGCCTAGGCCAAATAAAATAATATGTAGTAAGACAGCTCAATCGGCATAGCACATGAAAGGTTTACTCTGGATACAACTTTACACCTCTGGTGTGTCCAGAGGTCTGTGTTTGCCCTACTATCTATTTTGAATTGCTTGTGGGAGTTATGAAATTAATCACTCAGGGGTGTGATTTTTCCTCTTTTCAGAGGAAATCCTCTGATTTGCTCAATTTTCGAAAAAATGAAACACTCTGGATTTGATCTAAAGTGGCAGAAAATAATATTTTTCCAGGTAGGATGAGGTGTTTTCCTCCCTTTTTGACCAGTTTTTCTCTGATTTCTGAGGAATTCAGTCACATCCCTGATACTGTCCGTTATCTTCACCTTTCATTGTTGTTGTACGAGCATTTTGTGCAGTGAAGATTTGGTAATCACTAAATTTTTAGCTCGTCAATATTTCTGCATGTTCATCTTCATACTTTATTCTTCATTAGCTGTTTGATTGTTGAGTGTGGCGGAAAACATCAATTAATCAATCAATCGTTGTGAAAGGCATCAGGATTAGATTTGACTTTTTTTGTAGGTTTGATAAATTTCAGTGAAAGCCTGTACGTTGTCACTGGTTTCTTTTCCTTTCATCTCGGTATATGGCAGATAGTGTACAGGGCTGTTTTCATCTTCAGTTGGATCTGGCATCCATACTAAATCTTCTTTTGGTAAAGTTATAGTAATACAAACATAGAGAACTTTATTAGAGTATGAGGAAGTAAATAGCGTATGTTTGATGTGAAATTTTAATTGATAAGACACTAGTCTTAATTTCGCTGCTGTCATACTCGAGAAACCGGTTACTCAGTCACCTGGACCGGCAAATGTCCTAGTAAAAGTGAACACATGAAATGGATAGGACGATGACCTATATTTGTTATTATACCCCCGCAACAAAGTTGTGGGGGTTATACTGGAATCGGGTTGTCCGTCTGTAGACGAAATGGTCTCCGGGATCTAAAGCATTATCCTTCCCACCTATAGTCACCATATCATACATATGGACTACCCATGGGACGAAGATGGTCCCTATCGAATTTATCTGTTATCCATTTCTCCCTAGAGAGGAGATTACCCAAGGTTTTGTCATGCCCTTTCTTTTTTACACACAGGAAAGCGGTAATTTATACCTATTAACAACAGCTTTAGGATATTGGGGTAAGCGGGGATATTCTTAGTGAGCATTGCTCACAGTACCTTGCTTGAAATTAGGCATGCAAGTAGTTAAAACATTAATCTATCCAAGGACACCAGCAAATTGCGGTTATCGCACCTAGTTTGATTTAAAGGCATTTGGAGCGAGTGGGTTTTTGAAAATCTGGGTCAGAGTTAGACCCCTTTCTATATTTATGGTATCACAGAGTTCGGGCCCAAAACAGGCTTAGCCCCTGGGATTTAGACAGTTTTATTTTTTTCGTTCAAGCAAAATGTTAAAGCTTCCAGAGGAAAACGAATGTCCACATGATGTACAAGTCATATTTCGAGAGAGTAGAGACTAGTTGCTCTTCTGTCATAGGAAAAATGGAAACTGGGAATGTCAAGGCACTTGTACTAAACTACAACCAGTTAGGCATGAAGAACAATCTAGCCGTCATTGCTGAAATCATGGCATGTTCTCAGGGGAGAACGAATTCTACGGTCTACAATATTGTGCTGCAAGGGTGTGGCCGCTCCGTTCCTAGGGGAAAAAAATGCAACGAAAGGGGTCAAGTTAGCGCTATGCAATCTTACATAATTATCTACTATGCATTGCCATGAAAACCGACAGCAGTCTACGTAGACAGAGTTTGTAAACTCTGTTCTACTATACAAGACTTCAAATTAAAGTGAAAATATTTTTTATCTGAAGGATATCTAATTTATATACAAAAGTATGTCCTATTAAGGGTTGAATGCATTAATAACATTTACAGTAACGAAAGGACTTTTTTAAATTACATAATTTATTGTCAAAGGATGAAGCTAGATAATAAATCTTCAGCATACCATTTTCTGTTTTTCTGGGATAGCATAGAGAGAAAAAACCTGCCACTTGTGTTGCAGTAAGGTACTCTTTCCTTTTGAATCTTCTCTTTCCATTTTTGTTGGCATAGGGCATGTCTTAAGCTACTTTGGCTGGATCTTCCTTTTCGCCAGTGATTATGCCAATATCAAATTTCTCAAGAAGGTATTCCTTCTGATCTGCTGTAAATGCGGTCTTCAGTTTTTTGTACTCGAGGGCCCATCCAGCCTGTTTTGTGGAAGCTGACATATTTGTGGCATCATCTTTCTCAAATGAAAAGGAATTTGTATTTAATAAGGACAGCTTGTCTTTGTACATAACTTTGCACCTATCTACGAGATTTTTGTCTGCTCTTATGCTGCAAGCACCACGAAGATGATGGTTATCGAGAGATAGCATGGAGCGAAATGACCTGTGACAGTTTTCGTTGGTGCTGGTTTCTTTTCTTTGCGACTGACTCATTTCATTCCGTTCAGCACTTTCATCATCTAGAAAGCAAAATCGTTTTATCAACAATTCATGTACATGTACTTAGTATATTAGATAATGCACATGAGAAAATAAATGTAATCAACAAACATTGATATCCACAATTAAGCAGTTACACTGGCAAGGAAATATCGAAAACATGTGATATCACAACCCATAGGAGATCTCCAAGTCAAATGCTCTCACTTTTGTTATTTGTAAATCTTTCTTAATATTTCATTTAGAAGCATAACTGGTACACGGGTCTTTTATTTTCATCAGAATTTCAATATATGAGTGATATCCACCAAATACAGTGTATATACGGCGTTATGCTATAATGTAGTTCAAAGATTTTCTAAAAATTGAAGATGTGAAAACTAATACTGTGTAGAAGAACAGCAGGTCTTGCTTCATTTAGCCAATGGTGAATGGCATTCAGTTGTGTGATGGAAACAAATGCTCTAGCTGTCCATGGGTATAACTTCCCTGAAAACAGATTGTCAGACCTTATCCAAAAGTCCCTGTCTTCAGGAATATTTGTGATCAATCATGATCAATTTCTGATAAAGGGAACTTTAATATAAAAAAAATTTGAAATAAGGAACTTTTATATGTTCTGAGTGGCATTGACCTTTCCAAAATGGCCTTGAAAGACTATGGTCTAAAAGCCCTTGTCTCAATGAACTTTTGTGATAAATTATATCAATTTCTGATGAAAGGTTTAGGAAGGTGAAGATAACGAACAGTGATCAATCTCGTAACTTCTATAGGCAATACAAAATACATAGTTGGGCAAACACGGACCCCTAGACACACCAGAGGTGGGATCAGATGCCTAGGAAAAGTAGCTTCTCCTGTCGACCGGTCACACCCGCCGTGAGCCCTATATCCTGATCACGTAAACGGAGTTATCCGTAAATGTCTTAATGTGCAGTCGTTTACAGATGATATTTCGTCTCATTGTTAGTACTTGAAATGTAAGTGATTCATCGGAATTCATGCCGACTTTTTTAGTTATCAACATAAACTGCCCAATGACTATGTCATTCATTTGTACTCCTTACCAGTAAACAAGAAACTTTAAATTTAAAATGACTGTAATTTCTACTAGTCAGCAACAACAATTAAACCCAAGTTTGACCTCTATCAGTCAAAAATGTGAGTCATGACTTTTGAACTTAAAAACTAACCTGCAGGGGTGTACCAGTGTAAGAATCCTGATGTCCGTTAAAAACAAAGGGACAATATTTTCATATATCTAACTTAACCCTTGACCTTTGGTCTCAAAATCAATAGATGTCTACTTTTTAGAATGTACTGGCGCACGAACTTCGATGTCTGTTAAGCAAATAGTTTATATGATATTGAGCGGACAACTTCTCCTATGTCAGAGTAGTTTGACCCTTGATTGATTGTATATTGTTTAACAGCCCGCTCGAGTATTTTTCACTCATGTGGAGACGCCACCATTTGCCGATGAAGGGCTGCAAAATTTGGGCCTATCCCAGGCGCTTACGGCCTTTTAGCAGGGAGGGATCTTTATTGTGCCACAATTGCTGTGATATGGGACCTCGGTTTTTGCGGTCTCATCCGAAGGACCGCCTCTTACGACAAGCAAGGGGTACTGAGAACCTATTTTAACCAGGATCCCCACGTGTCTTATCTATTAGTTACTGTTCGTGTACAGGGAAGCTTTTAATGTAGTAGAATGGACAGGATGGAAGCGCTTTATTCTAATATGAATTTGCATTTGACTTTTTGAAATGTACGTAGATTATGAATGATGCTGTCTATATGTATCCATGTGGTGTGATGGTTAGTCCCTGTTGTCAATGAATGGCAGCCACTCCAGACAGAAAGGTGTACCGTCCATTAAGGCATGATCTGCTAGAAATCAAGTGCAAAAGCTCTGAGGCCCTGGGAGATGTGAAATGTCTAACTCAAGCAAATTACGATCTTTATTTAGAAATTGGTGACAGTTATTTATCACAAACATTAAATGGAAATGGCTATTATATGGATAGAATAGTCTGACTTTCACTTGGCTAAATGTTTTGATAAGGAATTTTGGAAAATGGCCAAGGAAAATCTTGATGTTTTGTCTTAATTATTTTTTATAAATACAATATATGCAATGAAAAATTAAAATACGTAAAAAATGATAAATCGTTATGTGTTTTGAACATTTAAAATGTAAGCAACTGTTTAACAGTTAATAGCGGGGCCTCCGTGGCCGAGTGGTTAGAGCATCACGCAGAAAATTACACGGCCTCTCACCTCTGTCGGCGCGGGTTCGAATCCCGCTCGCGCCGGTTAGTGAGAAAGTTTCCCAGTTTACTTTCGGAAGGTCGGTGGTCTCTTCCCAGGTACATTGTATCTGGGTTCTCTCTTCCACCAATAAAACACTGGGCGCCACCAGATAACTGACAAATTGTTGAGTGTGGCGGAAAACATCAATCAATCAACAGTTAATAGCATTACTGATGGCAGTAGTTTGTTCTAATTTATACGTTTGATACAAATATGTACAATGTATGTACGCCTCTTGGAATTCAGGCGCGTAGCTGCTTATATACGCAAGTACACAACTGCGTACACATTATTTACGAGAGAGAGAGGTCGATCTTTGTGTTATAATATTTGTGATTCAAAAATAACTGCATTACAAACAAAGGAATAGATGCCGTCAACATAAGCAACATTCTTCGTCATAAAAGGGTTCAGTCGTGTATTCCAACTTATTTCAAGTTCAAGTCTACACCCTGTATTTCCTACAGCTATACTTCTACTATTGCATCCAAACTTTATAATTATAAACAAACTTTGCAGTGCTTAGATATAGACCATCTTATACGTAATCCACCAACATGTTCTTGTTCTTCATCTTCTTTCAACTACAGTCCAGCTGGACATGTCATTACTGGTGATGTTGATATAGTTGAAAATGAGGACCTCAAATCACTTATTCTTAAAAGTCCTAAATACAGAGAACCTCGGTCTTTTAATTGGCGACAGAACTTCATCTCTATTATGAATTCTGTCGAAGATTATGCCAGACGATGGGCTAAATATGAAAAAGAACTTGATACATTGTCAGAATGGGTTAAAAGCATAAGAGGGATATTAAAATCCCGCATTAGACACATGAAAACAAAAGTACGTACCATCTATTCTTCTGTGTTTAGTAAACCAGAAGTGATAAAAGAATTAGATAGGTTACATGAGGAATATGTTTTGGTTCCAGCTGACAAAGCTAGTAACAAAATTGTCTTTGTTTGTAAGGCTCATTATTACAACTGTATTTTAAACGAACTTGGCATTAATTCCACTTTTGGTAATCATACTTATACTCCAACTGCCCTTTCAAAAGACGAAATTCTTCAAAACCATGCTTCAGTTTTAGACACATTTAATATTCCAGTCAATGGGTCGAATGAATATGAGTTACCGTACCTATACTGGATTCCTAAACTACATAAAAACCCTTACAAACAAAGATACATTGCTGGATCCAGTAAGTGCTCTACCAAGCCCCTATCTTTGCTCCTCACGAAAATGTTAACAGCTGTGAAGGAGAAACTTCAAACTTACTGTGCGACTACATATGCCAGAAGTGGTGTTAATCAAATGTGGATTCTAAAAAATTCTAAAGAACTTTTAGTAAACTTGAAATCACAGAATTTTTCCCAAATCAATAGCATTAAAACCTATGACTTTTCAACACTATACACGACCATTCCTCACGACATTTGACATCATAGACAGTTGCTTCTTCAACAAAAACGGAAATATTCATATCTAGTGATCAGTCATTCAAAAACTTACTTTGTTAAACACCACTCTGATTCCACGCACAAGTACTCTGAAGTTGAAATAAAAAATATGCTAGAGTTCCTCATTGACAATATCTTCGTGGTCTTTGGTGATCAGGTCTTCCAACAGTCTGTTGGAATTCCCATGGGCACGAATTGTGCTCCTTTGTTAGCTGACCTGTTTTTATATTCATATGAAGCAGAATTTATTCAAAAACTTCTACGTGAGAAGAAAAAATCTCTAGCTGTGACCTTCAATTCGACTTTTAGATATATCGATGACGTTTTGTCTATTAACAATGATAGCTTTCATTCATATGTCGATTTGATATATCCCTGTGAGCTCGAAATAAAGGACACCACAGAGTCGTCCACTTCTGCTTCATACTTAGATATTTTATTGAAAGTAGACATTAACGGCAAACTAACAACTCAACTGTATGACAAACGGGATGATTTCAGCTTCTCCATCGTCGACTTCCCACATTTATGTAGCAATATTCCATTATCACCTGCATATGGTGTTTATATATCTCAACTGATTCGATATGCAAGAGCTTGTTCTGGGTATAGTCAGTTTTTAAATCGAGGTAAGCTACTGACAAACAAGTTGATGGTACAGGGATTTCAACAGTCTCGATTGAAGTCAGCATTTCGCAAATTCTATGGTCGTTATAACGATCTAGTTCGTCAATACAACCTCGCATTGGGTCAAATGCTGTCTGACGTGTTTCATACCGATTGTTAAGCCGTTCTTGGCACACTGATTTTGACTGCGGATAACTCCGTTTACATGATCAGGATATGGGGCTCACGGCGGGTGTGACCGGTCAACAGGGGATGCTTACTCCTCCTAGGCACCTGATCCCACCTCTGGTGTGTCCAGGGGTCCGTGTTTGCCCAACTATCTATTTTGTATTGCTTGTAAGAGTTATGAGATTGATCACTGTTCGTTATCTTCACCTTGCATTATATTGTCTTTAATTTAAATAACAGCACAATCCATTCAATCAAATGTAAAGTCCTTTTTGAATTTCAAATCATTTAACTTTATGTCACTTCAGATAATGTATATCATACATGTAGAAGACAGATTAGAATATTCGTTGTTATCAGTAATATTTACCATATCTATAGCAGTCGAAAACAACGGAAAAAATCGTAAAACGAATGTAAAGGCGGTCCAAATACAATGTATAGTTTGATTAAAACCATCCCCCTTCTCCTTACACTCGGGAATGGGGTGGTTTTAACCAGACTGATACAATGTACATACGGCGAGTTGGCTTATTAAAACACCTTAGAATTTTTTTAATTCTTCTGGGTTTTGGAATTGACAAGAAACCGTTTCTATGCAAAAATATGTTATTTCATTGGTAAAATCCAGGCGCTTTCGGGTACGTTGCCCCCCCCCCCTCTGGCCCCACAAGAGATTTGCCCTGGACCCACTGGGGGCCTCAAGTCGCCCCCCATCCCACCCCGATATCTTGCCATACTTTGCGTACACTATATTTTCTTTTTGAATACGCGCCTTGAATTTTTCCGTTACGATGAAATTTTCTGGTTTTTGTGGATTTCGAATAAAATAATTGTCCATCTGAGCACATAAAATGTGTATGTGACTTTTGAACACTATTTATTCAATAAATCGATGGGATTGAGCAGCAGGCTTAGCCTATATGAACCCTGTGATTATTATATGAGCCATGTGATTATTACAGTGTTAATTAACTCTAGGTAGATAGACAGATAAATCCGACCAGTTTGGTTGATAGTTTACTAAACATTTTGACTACTTGGTAGTAGAACTTTTCTGCTTCAAGGTAAATGCTGATGTTTTTATATGTTTCCTAAAGTAAATGTTGCATTCTGGATCCATGGAAATACAAATGGAACAACATCGGTTTTAAGACAATTCCTTCCTTAAGTTGATCTTTAGTGCGATTTATTAAAATGACTCCTACAGAGGACGGTGTTATTCCCAATTTTCAAGATAAATTACAACGAAATGATTAACTACAACGAGAAATCAAGACACAAATTCGGAACAATTATCGATAAGATTCGAGGTCAACTGATGCGCGTCGAAAATCATCAAGCATTTATTTTTCAATATCAGAATTAGATATGCAGGAGATAATGTACTCATTATTCTCGAAGGATGCATTGTTCGCGATAATCATGCCACCAAATTTTAATGTCGTTTTCGGCGTGTCCTCCCTTGAACTGGGATCATTGATTGCGATGTACAGCAACCATCCATTTCCCCTTATTTTTAGGTCACCTGAGTCACTCAGGTGACCTATTGCTATTGGTCTGCGTACGTCGTCCGTTATCAACTTCTTCCCAGAAACTACTGGGCTAATCTTGACCAAATTTGGTATGTAGCATCTGTAGGTGAAGGAGACCGGAAATTGTGAATTTCATGACCCCCACCTTAAGGGCCTTAATTGTGGCGTACAAACTTGCTATATAGTGTTTATGTCTCAAACACTTAAATAACAGCTTCTTTAGTGTTATTGTTACTAAATTAAATCTAAATGGATATTTAGAAAGAACAGGCAATCCGTTAACAAAATTGCAAATTTTATTATCCCAGGTGTAAGGGTTTAGGTACATGTATCAGGGTGGGGCCAAAATGGACAATCATTAAATGTGTGAACAACAGAGCATTTATAACTTTTTTTCACCTCCTTCCAAATTTGGTATGAAGCATCTTTGAGAAAAAGGGAGACATAAATTGTAAATTTCAGGACTACTGCACCCCCGGGGCATGCGGGTACACTGTAAGGGCGAAAAACTGCAAAAAATTGACAAATTTTCAAAATCTTCTCTACAACTATGACATCCCCTAGTATATAATGTTTATGTGGATAACATATAAATAATATCTTGTTTAGTACTATCGATACTTAATTGAAACTAAAAGGAATATTGATACTAAATAAACAGTGTTTAAAACTCGATGTAAAATTAGCTAGACATGCAGGGCTGACTGCTTGTAAAAGTTGTCAGCCCTGCCAAAGACCTATTAGCCCTGAGGAAATAACTGTCATTTCTAAAATTACCTTTATTATCTACTAATTAAGGACAATAGGCCTAATTTGTTCCTACCATATAGATTTTATTCAAATTTCGATATACGGTAAAGTATGAATTAAAATCAATGGAAAAAAAACATACGGTCGTCAACTTTGATTTTCTGCGGGGTTGCTTCAAAAATAGACAGTGAAAATTATTTCAAACGGAAAAAAAAAATAAGGGAACATATCTCTTTACTCATGAAGATATTAATCTAAAAAATCTAAAGAAATAATATAGGTTGCCAGCCAAGAATTTTCGGGGGAGCATGTTAAAAGGGGGAATTTATTGTACTAATTATAGATATGGATTAGGATTTATATATAAGTATTATGATATTCCAATATATAATGTATTATGAAATGATCCAGATATAGAGCTCAGTATTTGTGATGTGCTTTGTGTACACGTGTTTTTTCTTCATCTCAATAACAAAAGAATGTAGATATTCTTTATTTTGCGGTACATGCGTATGACAGTTTGAATCATGGCACATGTATGACTTTATCAGCAGAAACGCGAAATATGTTGTCCCTAAAGCGATTATATAACTACGGAAGTTTCCGTTTGGTCGGGTGGAGTGGTACAAAACTAAATCCTTAGTGTACTCGTTTACAGTTCGGAGATCTCCATCGTCTAGTTCACAAAGAGCAAGTAGTCTAGATGTACTGGCAATATCCTGGACCATTTTATAGTTGTGTAGATCGGAAACGAATAGACCCTAGGACTCAGTTCCGATAAATTCGATCCTGATTATAAAGTCGAACAGGTATGTTCCTCGGCTTGTTACAGCTTCGTTACCGGTGCGATAATTTATTTGATTCATCTAAATTTTATTTTGCGGAAATTTTAACACGTCCGGCCGGGCGTATATACAAGGAAATTTGGTCGCCCGCGACACAATTTATGCGTGTCGGACGGTCAGGCGCACGTTTATTTCACACACTTTTAGCTAATACTCAGGTGACCGATAAGGCCTGTGGGCCTATTGTTAGGAATGTGATGAAAACTGATATTGTGGTAAATTCAGGCATTCTCATTGCATAATGGCACGAAAAAATATTCGTCTCGTTTACAAACTGTTAGGCTATACAAGTTCGGCGTCCTTGTTCTCCATGTTTACACTGACATAGCTTAGTCTCATTTTCAAAAGATTGACCTCGGGTCAATGAATACAAAATTAAATTTTGAGAATCGTCTAATGGGGTGTGAAAGGGTTAACGTTACATCTAATATTCACCAAGATGTTATAATTAGATTTTATTCTGACCATTCTGTCCCGAGACATTTTACCTGAAATTATTTGATAATGTGTATATATACGTGTTTAATATTTAAGAAATGAAGATAGTGTTTTTGTGTATGTTGCAGGATAACCTCCGAGGTCGAGAAATGTTGTTTAATGATGTACTCTACATCGTCATAATGGCCGACTTCTTTTAAAAATATGGATGAAAAAAATCAGTATCAGCCGCAATATTAGACTTTTTCTTTTCAATTTAAATTCCTAGCCGAGTAGCTCAGTAGGTTAGAATACTGACTGCTTAACTGTAGGTCGCAGGTTCAAGTCCAGCAGGGGTTTTAATTTTTTTTTCAGATTACCTTCTACTAAAACTGTATTTTTTGACTAAATAAAGTAAATTTGAAAATTTTAAACTTCAAAATATTGTACATATCATTCAATTTTCATCTACATCAAATTTCTCTGGTGTAGCATACGATATAAAATATATAAGCCGAGGCGATAACCGAGGCTTTTAATATATTTCAAACATTTTGAGACCGAGGTTATCCTGCATCATCCACGAAAACGAAGAACTTTACTTCTATTTCACTACGGCCCAGAAATATACCTACACAGCTACAAATTAGGTCACCGTGATGACATGCCAGTTTCCGAGAGGGACCAGGTCTGCATGTTTTCTGTTGACGAAAAATGCGAGATGGTAGGCAACCAACCAAGACTTTTGACCATAACCTTAAGCCTTGTTTTCGCAAAATTGTACCTAGGCTATGACTTTTAAACTAAATGGGACAAGATTGAGTTCCTCCCGAGATTTTTCAATCAAATGGAGACGTCATCATTACCGGTGAAGTGTCAAGATTTGGGCCTATGCACGGCGCTTATGGGCTTAGAGCAGGGAGGAATCTTTATCGTGCCGCACCTGCTATGACACGGGCCTCGGTTTTTTGCGCGGTCTCAGCCTTTGGAAAACCCCAATTAGTCGCCTTTTGTGACAAGCAAGGGATACTAAGGACCTACTAGAACACGGATCCCCACAGGACAAAACAAGTAAAACCATATTTACCGGCGAACTGCTGTCTTCTGACATCTCTTGTAACAATTTGGTCTGAAGGAGGTAATGACCATGAAATTCACAATTTTCTTCACCAATCCCAAACATTTTAGTGATAAATGGTCGTGTAGTTTAAGAAATGTTAAAACATCTTCAAATGTTAACGGTGGGCGATGCAGAGCCGGCTCGGATAGCATGTCATGACCGAAAACAAGAAAACACTCAAAACAGGAGGATAGAGAGAAAGAAAGCAGCATTTGTATTTTATCATATTTCTTCTAAATTGTTATTTTAAAAATCTAGCTGTTTCCTGAATTCACCGGTTTTTCTTAGTTTCCCTGAATTCACCTTGTACTCGGCAATGTTAGAAAATTAGATAAATGACTTGCCATAATTTTCTCCCTGCAATTGAAGAATTAATGAGAGTGTGGCCACTTGAAAACTTGACTCCCAAATCCATTCATAAAACAGCTTTTTCCATCAAATATACTAAATTGTGTCGAAAAACTGAAAACTTCAGTTTCTAATAAATGGATTGTAATTTCCGAGCCTTCATTAAATACTCACCAGGGAATCTGAACGACCGTGTGAAAATGTAATTTTAGATATTTTTACGCTAAGAATGTCTCTTACACCACTCAGAAAACGACAGCTGAAAAATTAGCCTTGGATGACAGATCAAGCAACTTTCTTCATCTGATTTATTTCTCAGAGATTAAAATTCTTGCCACAGTACACATCACAACTGATTGGATGGGTCTCCTGCAATAGAAAAGAAGGCCAAAATACATGAGTCCACTTAAAAATGGTATTCATCTTTCAAAGAGTAGGACGTGGTGACTATATGCCACGTATTAATAATTCATAAATTAAAACAAACCCGACGTCTTTATGAAATATTTCAAGTTACCCATAGAACAATTCAGAACAAGGATGGACGACGCACTGGAGGTAACAACTCCTACAACGTTCTAAACATGGTACCACGATTTGTTTTATTGCCACTTGTTTCTCAACAATAGTTTATTTATCCATATATGATACTGATGATCTCTTGTTTCACGTAGATATTTCTTACCGAGTAATTATAAGTACAATTTATCAGAGATTTTGGCTAACAAACGTACGCAAATCATGCATTGTAGCTAAAGTAAAGAAAGGATACATTCATATTCTTTGTATATTCAAAAAATGCATTTATTTCTTGACATCTTGTCGCAATTCCCAGCGGTTAAAATAGACTTGCTATATTTATCAAGTACATGTAGTTTTGTATCCATACTCGGATTGTTTACAACCGTTCATGAGGGTATACATATCACTACCAATTCATAAAGGAAAAAACATTGGATAGTATTATATGAAAATATTTAATTGTGAGAATCCGGGTTAGAATAGGTCCTCAGTACCCTTTGCTTGTCGTAAAAGGCGACTAAATGGAGTGGTCCTTCGGATGAGACCGCAAAAACCGAGGCCCCGTGTCACTGCAGGTGTTGCACGATAATAAAGACCCATCCCTGCTCAAAGGCCAAAAGCGCCGAGCATAGGCCTAAATTTTGCAGCCCGTCACCAGCAACAGTGACGTTTCCATTTGAGTGTAAAATTCTCGAGATGGACGTTAAACAATAACTACTGTAATCAATAAATTATTTTATAATATAGATTCAGTTTTGTTCATGCAATGATCTTCGATGCCATATTATGGGATCAAATCTTTACATAGAATTGATATGTACTTCCAAATATGCTCATCTCTAAACATGTGTTTGTGAAACACTGATCCCACTGGTGGCCAAGATCAAGAGGTCAAAACTTGGTCTTGTCATAATGAACACACAGGACCGTAACAGTAAGGGTTCTTTAAAGTGTCAATGACTGCCGCGACACAAGCCGGGGCCTCCATCTTAAAGGTCATATGCGAAAGACCAGAGAATTTCACTTCTAAATGTCAAGCGTTTGACGAAGTAGCAATCACAAGCGAATGGCTTTACCATTGAGTAAACTTCCTCGCCGTTGGTCCTGCTGGAATAGGCCTACATGTGCGTATGTAGATCATATGGTAAACTTTTCAAATAAAACCTATTATTTTTACCTGTACAAGAGAAATTTAAAAATTATCTACCCATTGTCAAAATGGGGAATGTCAAAGGGGAAACACTTTTCAAAATACACATCATTACCGGCCGCTGGGAGGCGATCTAATATATATATATATATATGAAAGTTTGCAGTGGCAGTGTGTTTGTGCAAGGCTGAATTTTTGTGCATAAATTAATTAGTAACAATAAAAATATAAAGATGATGTTGCTTTAATAAAAACATATCTTTAGATTTTTAGCTCTTCTGAGCCGAAGGCTCAAAGAGCTAATCATATGGCCATATGTCTGGCGTGTGGTGTGCGTCAACTTTTTTGGAAAAAGGGCTATATCTCAAGAACCCCTTGGCCAATTTTTGTCAAATTTGGCACAGGGTATCCTTGGCCTAAGGGCTTTCATTTGTACTAAAACTAGGGTTGTGACCCTTTAACAAGGGAAGATAATTAGGAAAATGGAAACAAAAGTAGTGGTTGCTAAAAAAAAATCTTCTCAAGAACCACTGGGCAAATTATCACCAAACTTATGCATAAGGATGAGGATAGGTTGTAGATAAAAAAAAATTTCAAGGCATCATCCTGGGGCAAAGGCGTGGTCTCAAGGTCACTTCAAAGTTGACCTTAAATTTTGTTTTGTTAAAACTTTGATATTGTGCTTTGTATAAGGACTAGGATCATCAAATTTTGTCAGTTGATACATCTTAGGACTTAATATGTTGTCTCAAAAGTAGGTCATGGTGACCTACCTTTTGAATTTCGCAGGTAATTATTATTAAATGGATTTTGATGCATATCTTAGACACTTTTGAGCCTATGATCATCAAAAGTTGTCAGTTGATGGATCATGGGACCTTGAAGTGTGTCATGTGAAAAGTATTTCACCATGACCTACTTTCTGAATTTTATGGGTAATCATTTATGAATACATTTTAGGTTGTTATTTCAGATACCGAGAGGTTTAGAATAATCAAACCTTGTAAGTTGATGCGTCTAGAGGCCTCGAAACATATTTATTTTAAAAAAAAAAAAAAAGGTCGCAGTGACCTACTTTTTGAATTTTTCAGACATTCAAATTTCACATTTTCAATTTTAGACACTATGAAAGCTAGGAACATCAAACTTTGTCAGTTGATGCATCTTGAGTCTTCATAGTTTGTTGATCAAAAAGTAGGTCACCGTGACCTACTTTTGGAATTTGACAGCTATATTTTAATATTTCAGATACTATTTGACTTACAATTATCAAACTTTGTCAGTTGATGCATGTTGAGTCTTCAGGGTGTGTTGACTAAAAATTAAGTCACCGTGACCTATTTTTAGATTTTGACGGCTATATTTGAATATTTCAGATACTATTTGACTTACTATCATCAAACTTTGTCAGTTGATGGGTCTTGAGTCTTTGTAGTGTGTCGACCAAAAAGTTGGTCACTGTGACCTACTTTTGGAATTTGACGGCTATATTTGAATACTATTTGACTTGTCAGTTGATGCATCTTGAGTCTTCAGTGTGTCGACCAAAAGTAGGTCACCGTGACCTACTTTTGGACAGTTACATTTAAATTTTCAGGTACTTTGTTAATTGATGAAACTTGGTTAGTGAGAATTTTTGCCTGTTCTACAATGTATCAGAAGAGCGATTCTAGGCCCATGGGCCTCTTGTTATATTATTGGAACGGGACATGAAGAACAATCAATCTCCTTGGGAAACATTTTCTTGGAAGTATTTGAAGTGCGATATTATTCTTATCTGTTATGGAAGACATCATCTGAAACAAAGGCTGGGATAAATAAATAAATGAATATCGTGAAAAAATCTGTAAATTTGAATCAAACTTGGCACAGACAAACCTTGAATGAAGAGATTTCTAAGTTCTTACAGTTCAGGGTTCCTGTTACCTTGCGAAGAGAGATAATATACAACTGTGAAAATAAAGTAAATAAAAGTCTACTTTAACATGTTGATAATTTTTCATTATACTGCATCGAGTGATTGGGTGTTTGTCGTTCGTTTTAAATGCTTTTTGTTCCCCACGCAACGCAGAAGGAGACACCGTCACATAGAAATACCGGTGTCCGTCCGTCCCATGGGACTTTGTGGACACAACTCCTCTGAAACCGCTCAACGGATTTGGTTCAAATTGTTTACGATTGTTAGTCACCATATGTAATTGATCATATTGCATCGCCATTTTGTTTCGAAAATTGTACAGGAGTTATGGATCTTTTTTAAATTTATACATGCTACTCTATAGGAACACTTTGTGGACGCAACTCCTCAGAAACCGCTTGATGGATTTTGTTCAAATTTGTAGATTGTTCGTCACTATATGTAGTTCATATTGCGTCGTCATTTTGATTCGACAAATTTTAGAGGAGTTATGGGAGTTTTGTGCTTCAACTTTTTTTGCGGCGATGGTGGACATGACTATGCGTAGTAATCTTGTTTCTTAATCAACTATGGTAGAATCTAGAATTTATGTCAACATTTACATTTCCAACGATCCTCTGATATGCTCACAAACTATAATGATAGGAATTTTCTCAGGAATGTGTTGCAATTGTGAACAATACGCTAATAAATCTTAATAAGTATAGCACGTCTATTTTACTATCTGAGAATTTTGACAGAACTGAAAGTAAAACGTAAATGCAAGGTGAAGATAACGAACAGTGATCAATCTCATAACTCCTACAAGCAATACAAAATAGATAGTTGGGCAAACACGGACCCCTGGACACACCAGAGGTGGGATCAGTTGCCTAGGAGGAGTAAGCATCCCCTGTTGACCAGTCACACCCGCCGTGAGCCCCATATCCTGATCAGGTAAACGGAGTTATCCGTAGTCAAAATCAGTGTGCCCAGAACGGCTTAACAATCGGTATGAAACACGTCAGTCAGCATTTGACCCAACGCGAGGTTGTATTGACGAACTAGATCGTTATAACGACCATAGAATTTGCGAAATGCTAACTTCAATCGAGACTGTTGAAATCCCTGTACCATCAACTTGTTTGTCAGTAGCTTACCTCGATTTAAAAACTGACTATACCCAGAACAAGCTCTTGCATATCGAATCAATTGAGATATATAAACACCATATGCAGGTGATAATGGAATATTGCTACATAAATGTGGGAAGTTGACGATGGAGAAGCTGAAATCATCCGGTTTGTAAATGTAAGAATTGAAAATATAGGAGGGTATAAAATGCAATGCTGTGCAACAACATACTTTTCATGAAGCGCTAACGCGTATCATGAGGTATGCCAGCGTGAAGCGTCGCAACGCAATCAATATTATTCCACATGGGTGGGGGGATTGATTGATTGATTGGGGTTTTAGGCCGTTTTGGCAATATTTCAGCCATTTTATGGCGGTTTAACTAATTTGATTATGTTTGGTTGTGAATTTCTCTGACGGCCCCCAGCGAGCCTACTTTTTTTCGAACATCAGGGAAACGATCTTTTGTGTGCCAAGGGGGTTGTGATCCTTGACACGGGACACCCTTTAACGTCCCATCCGAGGGTGGGTGGGAGGGGGTATATATGTAATTCACATGGGGTGGGAGCATAAGATTTACATATCCTATCCATACTGTTCTCATCTTATTATAGTTCAACACATTAATCTTGCGAAACTGTCATACAGATAGGACTAACAACCAAATTAGGCACATGGGAATTTCCCATGGCCAGGGGTAGGTCTATTTTAAATTCACATGGCATTGGTGTGGGTGGTGGGGGACACAAAATCTATATGTGCTAACCACACTGAATCCTTGTGGTAATTCTTATCTTATTACATGTATATATAATTCAATAACTACATTCATTGTCATATAATAACAACGTGATGACCCTTTAAAACATTTTGGAGGACTATTTTAATTCAAATGGGGGGGGGGGGTTGTAATAAATATATTACAAAACATAAACTATTTCTAAACTCAAAACTGCCACATTGTTGACGCTATCGTCAATCATTAGCCCAAATTCTAATTCAACTAAAGGAAGGGTCAAATTCCATTTAAAGATTGGCATAATTCAATTAGAAAAAGTTTATCAATCATTATTTAATCTACCATTGATTCCGTTAGGGATATGATCAACGGTGATCAATCTCATAATTCCTATAAGGAATAAAAAATAGTTGGACAAACACGGACAAAATAAACAGTTGGGCTAACACGGACCCCTGGGCATACCAGAGGTGGATCAGGTGCTTAGGAGGAGTAAGCATCCCCTGTCGACCGTGAGCCCTATGTCTTGATTTGGTAAACGGAGTATCAGTATGCCAAAATAAGTGTGGCAAGAACGGCCTAACAATCAGTATGAAACACGTCAGACAACATTTTACCCAATGCGAGATTGTATTGTCAAACTAGATCAGCATAACGACCATAGAATTTGCGAAACGCTGAATTCAAACGAGACTGTTGAAACTTCTGTAACATCAACTCGTTTGTCAGTAGCATGCCTTGATTTAAAAACTTATCACACGCGAATAAGCTCGTGCGTATTGAATCAGTTGAGAGATAAAAACACTATATGCAGGTGATAATGGAATATTGCTACATAAACATGGTTAGTTGACGATGGAGAAGCTGAAATCATCCCGTTTATCGTAAAGTTGAGCTGTTAGTTTGCTGTTAATATTTATTTTCAATAAAGTATCTAAGTATGAAGCAGAATTGAACGACTCTGTGGTGTCCTTTATTTCGAGTTCACAGAGATATATCGAAGCGACATATGAATGAAAATCATTATTGTTAATAAATGTAAAACTTATACGGTACTAATTTTGATGCACCAGATGCGCATTTCGACAAATGATGTCTCTTCAGTGATGTTCAACCGATATGTTTGAAATACGAAATAACAATTAAGTTTTAGAGCTATTATAAGGAAAAACAGTGTGCCAAAAAAAATGGAGTCAAATTCGTCTAAGCACAAGAGCTATGCGTGAGGGAGATAATCCTTAATTTTGAAATTAATTTCTAAATTTTATAAAAGTAATTAAATATACATCCATATTTTCAAGCTAGTAACGAAGTACTTAGCTACTGGGCTGTAAAGACCCTCGGGGATAACAGTCCACCAGCAGAGGCCTCGACCCAGGGGTCATAATGTAAATATATCTAAATCTCGAGTTGAAGGCCACAGCAAGAGATTTTCTTCTCATGTAGAAACTTTTGTATGAATTCTGCTTCATAAGAATATAGAAACATATAGAAACAGGTTAGCTAACAAAGGAGCACAATTCGTGTCTTTAGAAATCCAACAGACTGTTTGAAGACCTGATCACCAAAGACTACGAAGACATTGTCAATGAGGAACTCCAGCATATTTTTATTTCAACTTCAGAGTTTTTGAGCGTGGAATCAGAGTGGTGTTTATCAAAGGTTGTTTTTTTTGGGGGGGGGGGAGGGGGGAGGGGGGGGGGGTGACTGGTCACTAGGTATGAATATTTCCTTTTTCCATTTTTGTTGAAGTAGCAACTGTCTATAATGTCAAAAAGTCTAGTCTTTAATTCATCGTGAGGAATGGTCGTGTAAAGTGTTGAAAAGTCATACGTTTTGATGTTGTTGAATTGAGAAAAGCTTTGCATTTTGACGTTTACTAAAAAAAATTTAAAATCAACATTTGATTTACACCACTTCTGGTATATGTAGTGGCACAGTACGTTTAAGATTTCTCCTTCACAGCTGTTCATATTTTTGTGAGGAGCAAATATAGGGCTTGGTAGAACATTTACTTGAATCAGCAAAGTATACTTCTTTGTGAAGTTTAGGAATATAATTTTCTTCAAAACTGTTTCACGTATATGGAGACAGCACATTTCTGTACTTGTGTACAACTTCTACTCTCAATTAAAAAACCAGCCACAACAGCCCCCATTGTAATTCATGCATTACTTTCTACTTTTATTCAATTAAGGTTTCAAAGCTACATGTACATTTATTTTTATTCCACATTCACTATTATTATCGTATATCCACCTAAGCATGCACGGGTCCGTAGTTAGTGTATTAATGACACTCGCAGTTATTGACCGGTGATAACTAGCATTGTATCTATACTGATAAATTTTCAGAGACTCGTTCATTCTGTATAGTGATAAATGCGAATCGCCATAAAGAATTTTATAGAATGATGTCGTACTTGTTTTCGGTGGTATAACTGAGAAACGAACAATACGCTGGCGAGCGTAAAAATATATCACTTCATTAAATGAAAACTGTATTGGGTGGATATATGGCAGGTATATTGGTTTAATTGCTTGATGGCCAGTCACACATAATGGAGAGTTATTGGATGGTGGACATAAACCCTGTGACAAAGCGTTATTAATGTAGTAGGGCCTTCTCCTGATGTGACTTTGCTAACGTAATTACCTTCCTGGGATTGAAATCGACCATGTTTGTGACACGCGGATTGATGATTTACACATTCACAGTTTTATGAAAAGTGTGATCAACCGCTGAATTGCAGTGAGAAGTTGAGAACTATTACGAATACTGTATTTTTATTAAGCTAACGACTAAATCATTTCCCCCGCTTCTTTGCCACTCCTTAAAGAATATTTTCTCAAAAGGCAGTTGAAGCAGTTAGTCACTATAACATATGGAGAAATTCTTACGACTTTATTCATCACCTTATACCAGGTGATCAAAAAGTTATGAGTGTTCATTAAGCACGTAACTTTAAAATTATTGTACCGCGTACATTTGATGGCGACTCGTGGTGTGAATTAAATTTAAGGGGGTACTCTACATCGTCATAATGGCTGCCTTCCTTTTAAGACATGGATGAAAATATAAATATCAGCAATATTTGTCTATTCATTTTAAAATACCATTGCCTAGCTGAGTAGGTTAGAACGTCGACTATAGATCGCGGGTTTGAGTGCAGCAGGGGTTTTTAAAAAAAATTTCAGATTGCTTTCTAGTAAAACTGCATTTTTGACTAAATAAAGTAAAGAAGTAGGTACAGTTTCTACAGTCATCTGGCCCAAAATATTGATGATTTCACTTGGAGCTCAAATCCTGGCATTCAATTAAGGAATAGTTCAGCAAACCCAAAATTCACTCAGTTTGATCAGCAAAAATAATTTGTGTCATATGACGAGAGCTTGAAGTTGGCATAAAATTGCAAAAATGCCATTTTCAATGAAAATATCCACAAATTCAGGTGGTTTTCCTTTTAGAAAACATACAGCGCATGCGTCGAGCAAATTCATATTGAAGCATGTTTTTCATCTCAAAATAATACACAATATATATCATTTTCATTTTGCTCGACAAATGTGCACATCTTTTCCTGAACAATAATTTGTATGACATTTGACAGTTTTCAGGCTTATTTTGAGAAAAAGGCGGGAAATGTCTTATTCATGATGTCATAATGCTATCCATTTAGGACTATCATTCTGATTTTGTTGACATAGTATACTTGGCATTTATTTTACTTTCTTAAAATGCTGATTAAGGTTAATTCCAGACACATTTTATAGAGAGAAATTTTTTGGGCCTTTTTATGTATACAACCGTACCTTGTTTTCAATTTCAAAACTTGTACATATCCTCCACTTTTCATCCATATCAAATTTCTCTGGTGTAGCATTCCTCCTTTATTTCACAGAATTCTCTATTTTGTATTGGTTATAGGAGTTATGATTGATTGATTGATTTATGTTTTCCGCCACACTTAAATATTTTTCAGTTATCAGGTGGCGCCCAGTTATTATTGGTGGAAGAGACATGAGAGAGAACCCAGATACAATGTACAGAGACCACCGAGCTTCCGAAAGTAAACTAGGGAACTTTTGTGAGATTGATCACTGTTCGTTATCTTCATCTTTCACTTACAAAGTTGACGAAAAAATTGCACAGGGTCCCATTTGGTAAGTCAGTGTATGTAACCCCCCCCCCCTCAACACTATACCCCATCGCATGATTCCACCCCTCCCGGCAATTCTATCTCGGGTATCAATTTGACCACCGCTACCTATACAGATTTACCGATCAAAGTGTTTTGAAGATGCCGTTTCAAGTTTCAATGAGACATCATATAAATAAAGCATAAAAAAGGGTGGCGCAGCAACTTACATACTACTTGTTCCCATGTTCCATTGCTTTGTGGTCTTTTTGTGCGTCACCTTTTTGATACTATTGGTGTGGGGTTTTTTTTTTTGGTTTTTTTTTTTAGATGTATATAGGCTGGGATCAATTTGTGTATTTTACATATTTATTTGCTCATTTGCAAAACTAGTCATTAGTGAACGGTTGTTTGTACACATATATTAAACGTCATTTTGTTTGAACTTGGTTTATTACGTCATTTGTTGGATGAAAGGTGAAGGTAACGAACAGTGATCAGATCAATCTCATATCTCCTATAAGCATTAATCCCGTGGGGATCCGGGTTACACTAGGTCCTCAGTACCCCTTGCTTGTCGTAAGAGGCGACTAAATGGGTCGGTCCTTCGGATGAGACCACAAAAACAGAGGTCCTGTGTCACAGTAGGTGTGGCACGATAAAGATTCCTCCCTGCTCAACAGCCATAAGCACCGATCATAGGCCTAAATGTTACAGCCATTCACCGGCAATGGTGACGTCTCCATATGAGTGAAAGATTCTCGAGCGGGACGTTAAACAATATTATACAACCAATCAACGTATAAGCAATACAAAATAGAGTTGGGCAAACACGGACCCCTGTGTATACCAGGGGTGAGATCAGGTGCGTAGGAGGAGTAAGTATCCCCTGTCGACCGGTCACACCCGCTGTGATCCCTAAATCTTGATCAGGTAAACAATTGGTATGAAACACGTCAGTCAGCATTTGACCCAATGATAGGTTGTGTTGGCAAACTAGATCGTTATAACGACCATATGATTTGCGAAATGCTTACTTTAAACGAGACTGTTTGAACCCCTGCACCATCAATTTGTTTGTCAGTAGCCTGCTTCGATTTAAAAACTGACCATACGCAGAACAAGCTCTTGCATATCAAATCAGTTGAGAGATATAAATACCATATGCAGGTGATAATGGAGTATTGCTACATAGATATGGGAAGTTGACGATGGAGAAGATGAAATCATCCCGTTTGTCACGAAGTTGAGTTGTTAGTTTGCCGTTAATATCTACTTTCAATAAAGTATGAAGCGTTGTGTCTTATTTCGAGTTTACTGGGATATATGTTGCTGATGCCGACGGTATCTATTCCTTTGTTTGTAAATTTGAGCTTAAGGATCTGTGACCCGTGGTGATTTAAAGAGGCTGTGATTGATCATGATAATAAATGACATGTTCACTTAAAATGTGTTATTTCATTAGACACTTCAATGATTATCCAGTAACAAAAACTGAACTACGGAATGCCAGAGATTTTTCTCATATGTCAAAATCGTGGAATATAAATTATGTTGGGTCCCAAAATCATTTTTTCGGTATCCACTTTTGATGCCTCATGGCGTCAGTACAAGTGTTAAGGAGTGCAAACCTGACATTTCTATCTGTAAAAGGAATGATATGTGAATCACTGTATTTTCTATATTCTTATTTTTTTTCTGTCTATGTCGCAATACTGAAATGCTACAAATACCAAAAACTGGTTTTTGGTTCTAAAATTTAACTTTTTTGCAAAATAATTCAGTAAATTTGTCAACAGATTCCGGAAAAACACTTATCAATTTCCCGTTTCCAATGCTGGAATTAGTGATCATTGTCTTATTATATCACTTGCTTTTTGAAGTTAAAAAGTGGACTTCCTGAGATTTTCAAAGATTCTTGAAATGTTTATAATGGACTGAAGGGGACTTTTTGCTTCAAAGCTTTAATTTAAATGAAGTTAGCTCCTGAGCCTTTGAGCACAACTGCGCAGGATGCTACAACTTAGTATTTATTGGTTTAATAGTTACTGATCCAATTGGTGCAAACATGTTACACAGCTATTACTGAACCCTATCCAGGTGAAAAAAAAATGTGTCAATTCAAATTTTTAAAGGGTTTTGCAAGGACCATATTTTGTGGCGGAAGGATGGATTAGTCAAAAAGTTCTAAATCTGCGTGATATTACAGTTTCTTATTCATCTAATATATCTTCTATTTTATACTCCTTTACTAAATGTATTTCAGTTTTATAATTTATGATGCAAGTAGTTGAGACTTGGAACTAGATCAAATATTGTAATTTATTGATTTGGTTGATATATTTTTCGAAAATAGAACACCGATTCTTAATGAAGTTTAAATTAATTTACTCGAAATTTTGTATAAAAATTTGGAATCCAATCCCCACCTTTTTTTAGTTCCGTTTGAACTTTTAAGACAAGACCTTGAAAATTATGTGAAATTTTAGAAATTGACATTACTCTTAATACGTCTCACAAATTTGATATCATGGAATCTATTGTATATGAAGTGCAAAAAGGTTATTATTAATTTCCATTACTTGTAATAAACTTTTTTTATCTGTATTGTTAGAAGACATGATTATGTATCTATTTTATGTAATGACTGATTTCTGTTGCTTATATTGTGTTGACACCAACAGGCAAATCAAGTTTAATTTAATAACTTTTAAGTGCAAAAAGGTCATGTTTAGAACACTGTAGCTCAATAACAAGCATCGCGACCCCAGTTTTTCTTTTCAGTTTCCTAATTCTCCTTCAACGTAGAAATTAAAAATACACTTACCAAAAAATTTACATTTCTTCAAATGTCAGATGCGAACATCTTTAATGAATTCTACACAACTTTTATTTATCATCAGATTGTTTGGACATGCCCTTCGTGTCCGTTCTTCGTCTGATATTAGATGTACATGTACTAATGAACAATTACCGAAAATGTCGTTCCTTCTCTAATTTCATGCAATAAAGCATTGTAGTTTATATGGAAGCTAAAATACATGCCAAATGCTTTATTTTATACAGCTTAAAGCTTTTGATTAAATTTAAACGAATAATTGTCCTTCATTGTTATGCCGTGACGTGACATTCGATTCTATAGCGAATGCTGTGCGTCTGCTATACGACAGACATGGTATAGTTAGAGATAAATATGGATTTACACTGCAAAACATCGCAGCAAACTCATATTTCAAACGAAATTACATTCCTAATTGTATCATGGTTTACATTTATACATAAATTTAGACATCGCTAGAATTTTATGAAATGTTGTGCATATTTGAAATATAATTATGTATATTTACAAAGACTTGAATAAATGTATCCAATTTTTAAACAAACGTTTAATGACTAATGGTTTTCATATCATTATATGTGTGTTTTACTGTTAATGTGTGTGCGCAATTAAACATATAAAAAACCCTTTTTGAATTGTAACATATTTTCATTTGAAACTCCTAAATTATATATTGGCAATAACAACAAAAAGCCCAAAACATTTATTACGTTTAAGATTTAAAATTCAACCCTTTTTAATAAGTTTTGAAATAGTACGTGGTTTGATTCATGTAATGTTGCAATATGTTACGATACCTGTGTATTAAGTGGCCTCGTGGTGGACTTCCATTTTGTGATAATAAATATTATGAGATTACTAGCAATAAACGAAGGACATTTTGTCAAAAAGGGGGAATAATATTTTTGGAATTTGATTTATCGTTCGCAGCAACTTCCATGAACAAAATTAGATAAACACCATTTGATCAGCCCATTGGGATTGTGTTGCATAACTATGTAGAGACAAACAATTTGGCCATGAGCTTCATTTATCGTTCTGAAACTGACATAACAGCTCAATGACAATCAAGAATTATAACGAGCGGAGAAACCTCTACTTGTGAAAACAAGGTCTCTGGATTACCACATTGCAGTTTTCTAACGTTCGTGACGTCACAATGTAACAGCACATTTTGTGGAAAATCAGTGACCATGCTACAGAGAAGACTGCATACATAAAAAATAATTCCACTGTAGGTAAACTCTTGCTCATTAAGAATACATTCCATTATCATATGAAATATGTAAGGGGTCTATAATGAATCAATACTGCAGTAACTTGAACCGAAGAGTTGGATCACGTCTCGTTGACAGATGAAATTACTGTAGTAATAACATATATTTTCATTAAAAACTTATTGACTCCATATGAGTGAAATATTCTCGAGAGGGACGTTAAATATTTTTGGCTCTTGCACATTTTTATTTTCTCTCGGTATACTACAGGATTGTTTTGTATTATTTACATCTATTGATTTAAAATCGTATCGCATGTATCACATTATTTTCAATTTGGGTCGAATTTCGGATATAGAGGCGTCCATTTAAATATGATTTATTTTGTTTGAATATATTAGGTAGGAAAACTATATTAAATATTAATGACAACGCAGGTGTTAGTCAGGGAATGTTTTAGACTGGTCTACATCACCTTTGTTACTAAGCTTGATTGAACAGCCCAAGATTCACTCGTGTTAATACATTCTTTAGCAGAGCATTCGCTTCGTAACCGGGAGGTCGTGAGTTCGAACCCCCCTCGTGTCATGGCCTTGTCAGACCTACATGTAGGATGTTAAAATAGATAGTGATCCCTCCTTCGCCAAATGTTCGGTATTTAGAATTGAGAATCACGGGTTTTTCGGATATGACCTTAAGGTAGTACTCTACACCGTCATAATGGCTGACTTCCTTTAAAAACATGGATGAAAAAATCGATATCAGCAATATATGACTTTTCCTTTTCCATTTAAATACCTATCCAAGTAGCTCAGTAGGTAAGAATATCGACTGGTGAACTGTAGGTCGCAGGTTCGAGTCCAGGAGGGGTTTTAAATTTTTTTCAGATTACCTTCTACTATAACTGTATTTTTTAACAAAATAAAGTAACTGAAAATTTTCAACTTCAAAATATTGTTGTACATATCCTCCACTATTCATCTACATCAAATTTCTCTGGTGTAGCATACATCCTTAAAAATGAAGTCCAGTGCGACGTCGCGGCAGGAGTTGACACGATAAAGAACACTCACTGTTACCGCCCTCAGTGCTAAGCATAGGTGTAATTTGTGGTACTTCAACTACAACTTGTAACGTCTCAATATGAGTGAACAATTCTCGACGGGACGTAAAAAACAATAAATCGATCAATTTTAACAATTAAGGTATTCAATGTATAATGACCATATTTCATATCTAATAAATGGATGGTGGAATATTTGTAATCATGGTATCATTTTGAAGGGTTCATCAAATAAAAATAATCCACCATAGGAATTTTCTAAATTTTGTTTACTGCTTGATTTATTTCACCTAGAATTTAACATTGAAGTATATGGGAAAAGCATGTTTTATTACAATATTTTAAAAACAAATTATATTTTCATACTAATCTCTTGGTAGAAAGTTGTATACACTTTCTTTTTATGAAAATATGAAATAAAATTAATCATTGACCACACACATTTTTAGAAAATTAGATTTTTCTTAATTTTACAAAGGGCAGACAACTCTTCCAAAAAATCTTAAATGCAAAAAGGTCAGCTTCTAATCATTTACCAGTCATGTGAATTTCATCTGCTTCGCTTTCATCATTATTTAACAATAAACTTTTATGTTGATCTAAATCCTTCAAAATTGTTCATTATCCTTTCATTATACATGGAATACCTTAAGATAAGAATACTAGTAGCGCAAACGCCTTTTCTTTCTAATCATGCAACTTCCAACGAGAGAAAAGGGAAAGTTAGGATATTGTTTCAGTTCCTTTATGTACATGTATCTATTTCACACATGCGCATTTAATGATTCACAAAATGTTTAAATTCTGTATGAACATCAAATTATATGACTATTTAGCAAAGAAATAATTAATTGTAGAACAGCAAATGGCAATGCCTGATCATGCATGTTTTCTGTAGCATTTATTGTACAGGTTGTTGAGGGGATCAACGAAGGCACGATATTAGGTCTGCGCATTGATTTCTGTTAGTTGAGTAAACAGACGTATTATCATTTTGGTTGATATGAACATGGTAGGATTATATCAGTGATTTCTTTATGGAATACACGGTAATATACTCATTATGGAAAAACACATTCTAGGATCTGGGAATTAATAAAATATATATGTCCCTCTCAACGTACTATTTTCACTATATATAAACTTAAAGCTTACTTCTGTTCAATATTACCTGTGGAAGCACGGATTGAGGCTATAGTATAATTTAATAGCAGTGACAATGTTTCGATTAAAAGATAACATTTCATTACAACCAGTACAATGTATCTCCCTTTCTCTCAATCGTCAGTCCGCGAACCCGATCCTTGTCAAATTCTCCACGAACCCGATCCTTGTCAAATTCTCCACGAATCCGATCCTTGTCAAATTATACACGAACCAGATCCTTGTCTTATACAAACATGATTTACACTAGATTGGTATTTTCTGAAGAACGTAACTACGACAGAAACTCTAAAATCGTGTAGTTGTATTATTTCTTCATTTTCGAAAAGGTACTCGGTCTTAAAATTAAACTAAAAGTAGTTTCAAAATTGCAATGAAATTTTCTGATTGTGTCATTGATTTTTGTGGTTTTGACATCCTTTGCTGCACACACCCATGTATATTTCGACCTAATTTTATTCAACCGCGTTCAACATGACGCTACGTCACCTTCATGAGGGATTGCAAAATTTCCACACTAGAACATGTATCAGAAATTTATAAAATAATAAACTAATCAAAAGTAACATATTTTGTTAATTTTCACAATCTTGATTTACTTTTGCCTATTTAATTTGAGAAATATGAATAAAAGAACAATTTGTCTAAATTTAGTTCATTTTTTGCTTGACAAACAAATACGTATGTAACTTTTTTATTTAATATGGAGTAGGCAATAGAGAAAATGACGGAAATACTTAAACATATTTAAAAGCCTTTGGGCATAATCTTTCTGCCAGTATTGAAAAAGTAATTTCAAATACGTATACCGATTCAAAAAAATTTACCATTGCATGGAAAAGTCCAGGTAGGATATGAAATCTACATCATTTCGAAAAACCACATAATCATCAAAATGCAATATACATGTACCCACTCTAACAAAGTAATTGAAATATAAATTTTAGATAGAAATAAAGTACAAGTAATTCCCTTAACGGTTATGTATAAATAAATATTTCACTTGTAAATTAGTATCCATAGCGACGTCTGAAATATAAGCATGTCTCATTTTGGCGCTATGGCAGAGAAAGGGTTAATTTAAAACGTGAGAGATCAGGATTCGTAGTCCCCCATTAACGGATATCTATTTATTTATGCATTATCAAAGTCGTTATGTGCTTTGTTCCAAGATCGATTCATCGCAAAATCCGTTATGCTGCAGTATTTTTTAAATCCTAGAATGATATGGCAAATTCGATTTATGCTATATTGTAATGATGGACTCTTTACCAGTTCCCCTTTACTTATGATGGCATGGCAAATTTAATTTCTATGCGGATTTGACAGGCTGAATAACCATCACCATCCGCAAATCAGTGGTCATGGGCTTCATTAATGTCTAGTGTGGGAGGATTCCCAAATTCACGTTTTAAGGAAATGAACCCTTCTTAAGGTTGTCATATTATTCCAATATTGGAGGGAAAGTGAATAAGATTCCCAATTTGTACGTTAGAGAATAAGAAATATTATGTTTTGGCAAATTTGACCTTGAACTTTAGTAATCTTGCTCTTTCAGTTCAGGTTAAAGGTGCATACGTACTAATGAAAGGCGAAGATCAATCTCATAATTCCTATAAGCAATAAAAATAGAGATCTGGGCAAATACGGAACCCAGGATATAACGGAGTTATTTGTAGTCAAAATCAGTGTGCCAAGAACGACCTAACATTCGGTATGAAACAAGTCAGACAGCATTTGATCCAATGATAGGTTGTATTGGCAAACTAGATTGTTATAACGACCATAGAATTTGCGAAATGCTGACTGTAAACGGGACTGTTGAAACCCCTGCACCATTAACTTGTATGTCAGTAGCCTGCCTTGATTTAAAAACTGATCATACGCAGAACAAGCTCTTGCGTATCGAATCAGTTGAGAGATATAAACACCATATGCAGGTGTTAATTGAATATTGCTACATAAATAAGGGAAGTTGACGATGGAGAAGCTGAAATCATCTCATTATCATCAAGTTGAGTTGCTAATTGCCGGTTAATATCTATCTGATAATTCTAAACTCATTTTTGTTACCAAATAATATGGTAAAAGTGTCTATAATAACTTTATCACGTAATCTCTTTGATTGCATAGAGATGAAAGGAATACATATAGGTCAAGTGTTCAGTACATTCTTGACCAATTTAACTCTTATACATCTTCGATTGACCCTACTTATATAAAGTTTGCATTGCGCGCGATCAAAACAATATTAATAGCGTCGGTAAGTTATCGTCTGTAGATATCACTGGCAATATCGCTCGGATTCAAATTTAATATTTTTTATTATTATACTACTTCTTGTGTGAATTCTTTAAGCATATATATATATATATATATATATATATATATATAGTATGTATACTCAACAAAAACAGAAACGCATATTTATTACTCATCAAAGAAATTTTGAAACAGTACATGGAATAACTATCACGTCTCTCAATGGATACCTGTGGCCTATTTAAAACACAGCATGGCCCTTTCAAATCCCAGTGTCGAAATGTTTCGCTTGGTTAATCATGTTTATAAAAAGAGTGTTTTGCACGATTTCTTGTAAATCGGGGGTCTATTGTCATTAACATTTTGGATTTAGGGAAACAACAAACACTCCTATCAAACCCATATTTAAGGTTTTATGGCATGTTTGATGCCGCAACTAAACAAAGATGAACGCAACCGGGCTGCAACGATGCTACAAGCCGGAGCTACGCAACAGGATGTTGCAACTGCATTTGGAGTACATCAATCGACTGTGCAGCGGTTAAATGTTCGTCTCCACCAGCTGGGAAGCACAGATGACAGACCAAGAACTGGCCGTCCGCGGGTTACCACTCCCAGGCAGGACCGTCAGATCCGCCTTCAGCACCTGCGCAGTCGATTCAAAACTGCTGTAGAGACTGCTGCTACAATTGCTGGACGAGGAAATCAGCGTATAAGTGCTCAAGCTGTTCGTAACAGACTGCGAGGAGCTGGAATTCGTGCACGACGTCCATACATTGGAAATCCACTAACGCCGAGACGTCGCCAGGGACGAATTGATTGGTTAAGACAGCATGACCCTAGAATTTGGAGGCGACGACAATGGCATCAAATTCTCTTCACAGATGAGTCGAAATTCAACTTGTATAGAGCTGATGGTCGTCCACGTGTGTATCGCCGGAAGAATGAGCGTTTTGCAGACTGTTGTGTGATTGAAAGAGATCGCTTTGGTGGTGGAAACGTTATGGTGTGGGGAGGTATTGCCTACGGGAGGCGAACACCACTCCACGTAATTCATGGCAATATGAATGCACTAAAATATCGTGATGAAATCCTTGCTCCTTTGGCTGTTCCATTTGTCCATCAGCACAATCTGACTCTGCAACAGGTCAACGCAAGGCCGCATGTGGCAAGGGTGTGCTCGGATTTTCTGCAGACGAACAACGTGGATGTTCTTCCATGGCCAGCGTTCTCACCAGACCTTAATCCAATTGAACATCTTTGGGATGAGCTGGATAAACGAGTTAGACGCCGTCCCAATCCACCAACCACCATCCAGGATTTAGAGCAGGCCTTGTTGCAGGAATAGAACAATATCCCTCAGGTTACCATCAACAAGCTTATTAACTCTATGACAAGACGTGTTCAGGCTGGAATTGATGCAAACGGAGGACATACGCGAAATTAAAACTCACTGTAATGCAGTCATTAAATTGTTACCTTGTATGGACCGAGAGAAGCTGTGATATTATTCTTAACTGTTAAACACAGCAACATGAGACATGTTTGATTTTTACCATAGGACGGTTTACTGCATTTAAACTCTAAAAAAAATAAAAATAAGATGTAAACTGAAGAATTAAATTATTATGTATAATCTGAATATATGGTGGCGCCTACGTTTTATTGGTGGAAGATAGAACCCAGATACAATGTACCTGGGAAGAGACCACATTCCTTCCGAAAGTAAACAGGGAATTTTCTCACTTACCGGCGCGAGCAGGATTCGAACCCGCGCCGACAGAGGTGAGAGGCCGTGTGATTTGGAGCGCGATGCTCTAACCACTCGGCCACGGAGCCCCCACGATAATATGTATACATGTATGTATATGCTCTTGTACGAGGGCTGTTCGATATGTAATGTGTGTTGTACGATATCTCAAAAGCATCCAACTCAAATAGTGAAATGAACATTGCATCCCTTCAAAGTATTCTCCGCAGTTTGAAATACATAATTTCAAACTCTGAATACATTTCTGAAATGCGTTACGGTACGCTGATTTAGATAGACCTCTGAGGCACTGACTCGACCAGATAAGAACTTTTAAAGTTTTGGAAAAAGTCGCATGGGGCTAGATCTGGAGAGTATGGTGGGTATGGCAAGACGATAACCTTCTCCGATTTCAAAAATTGCTTCACAAGTTGCACGAACATGCCTAAATCTTGACACAGGACCGCGTTTATGATAATGCAAGGTGAAGATAACGAACAGTGATCAATCTCATAACTCCTACAAGCAATACAAATAAATAGTTGGGCAAACACGGACCCCTGGACACACTAGAGGTGGGATCAGGTGCCTAGGAGGAGTAAGCATCCCCTGTTGACCGGTCACACCCGCCATGAGCCCCATATCCTGATCAGGTAAACGGAGTTATCCGCAGTCAAAATTAGTGTGCCAAGAACGGCTTAACAATCGGTATGAAACACGTCAGACAGCATTTGACCCAATGCGAGGTTGTATTGACGAACTAGATCGTTATAACGACCATAGAATTTGCGAAATGCTGACTTCAATCGAGACTGTTGAAATCCCTGTACCATCAACTTGTTTGTCAGTAGCTTACCTCGATTTAAAAACTGACTATACCCAGAACAAGCTCTTGCATATCGAATCAGTTGAGATATATAAACACCATATGCAGGTGATAATGGAATATTGCTACATAAATGTGGGAAGTTGACGATGGAGAAGCTGAAATCATCCCGTTTGTCATACAGTTGAGTTGTTAGTATTTCTTGAGCCTTTTTAGTATAACATCTTGGTAATACCGACCTGTAACATTTTTGCCCTTCGGCACCGGAATGTGTATGGCTATACCATCACATGAGAAGAATATGCAATAAAGAACCTTAATTTTTTTCCTGATCTAGTCTCTACTCGAATAGTAGTTGATTTCCCACCATTCCTATCCTGGTTCCCCAATTTTCCCTTTTACCATAACCTACATAATGAACTTTGAATATTGTTGTGGTACAGTAATTTTTGCAACCGGTAGGGGACTATGTATTGCCATGCAATACTCTCAGAATGCTTGTTATTCCCCTACCGACGAAGTCAAAAGGGACTTTAGGTTTGCGCTCCGTCCGTCTCTGTCTGTACGTCAGTCCAGTTTTCCGCACCTTTTTCTCTGTTCTTGCAGATATTTATTTTATATTTGGTACATTGCTTTGTCATAACAAGTTACTGATCACGTTTGAATTTCGTCTCGGTCCGTTGATTTTTCATTAAGTTATGGCCCTTGAACTTAGAAAAATAGCATGAATTATCAGTTTTCCGGACTTTTTTTGGTTGTCCTTGCAGATATTCATTTGATATTTGATACATTGCTTTGCTTTGTACAAGTTACAGATCAAGATCTAATTTCGTCTTCTTTTTTTTTTAATTAGCATTGTCCATTGTACAAATAGAAATTAAGTGCATCATATTATATACTTTTATAGGTAAGATGTACAATGGATATATAATCACTCATACCAACCATTCATACTCCCAAAAAAAAAAATTATTGAGGTTGCTATAATAGTATCAAAAAAATAAAAAATTTATACAAGAAATGCAATAAAAAATATACTATTCAGTGGGTTCAAATATATTGTTCCACAAATCCCATTGTTTTTCAAAAGATAATTGATTGGAATTGTAAATAGATATAAACCTTTCAATACTGTATTTTATTTTCAAATGGTTCAAAAGACCTAAAATGTTTAGTGTTTTACCTTGTAATGAGGTATTGAAAATATACTGTTTAGTATACAAAATAATAAAGTTAATTTTCATGTTGTCTTTAGTAAGTGGTAATTCTCCTAAAATTATATTTTTAAAATTAAAACCAATCCTTTTTGAAGTAGTCCTGTAAATATGCAAACTTAAAGCTCTCCAAAGATCCAATACCTCATTACAACTCACAAACATATGTTGAATAGTTTCTGTTTCTTTTTTACACAAGTTACAAACATCGGATGTTTTGATTTGAATTTTTTTGAGATAGTAGCCGACAGGAAGAATTCTGTGAAGAAGTCGATACTGTAGCCACTGTACAGAGGAATCTGATGTAGTTTTAAACCAAACTTTGAAAACATCCTTTATGCATATATCATTGACACCATGGGGAGATAACTCTACATTCCACTTTGGTATTGAAGTAGGAGTTACCTCATTTGTGTTTATACAATTATAAATAATATTTGTACATCTGACATTTGGCTGAATATTTTCAAAATAAAATGGTAAATAAGGAAGACAAATTTTCCACATACAGGTCCTCTCAATTTTCAAAATCTTGAAGCATTTCGACAGAGCACAAATAACACTATTATATTGCATCACATCTATATCAGGGATATGAAACTTCTGTTCAAACATAGATTTTGATAAGAGAGTATGCTTGTTCTTACTGGTTCGAAATAGTGAACCCATGTTTCGTCACCGGTAACAATGTTTGCAAATTGCCTTTTATTGAATTTGGGAAACATTTTGAGCAATTGCTTAGCGGTTTGTACTCGTGCCCGTTTTGGGTCATCTGTCAATATATGCGGTATCCATATGGCAGAAATCTTTCGTACTTTTGGTCATCTGTCAATATATGCGGTATCCATCTGGCAGAAATCTTTCGTACTTTCAAAATACGCTTCAAAATGAAATGTACCCGCGATAGCGATATGCCAACAGCTTTGACAATATCACGAATCGTGTATCTGCCATCACTTTCAATTATTTCCCTGATTTTTGAGACATTTACCTTGCCTGTTACAGTCACAGATCGGCCAGATATTGCTGCATCTTTGACGGACTGTGCCAGTCAGAAATTTCTTTCTCCACCTACTAACTTTCCCATAAGATAAGTTATCAGACCCATAAACTTCCTCAATTCAGTAAAATTCTGCATTACCGAATGACCGAGTTTTGTGCGAACTTTTATATCAGCTCTAATTTCTTCAATATTCTCAACCCGTTTCCCAACCATTTTTACAACAGTGATCAAGACTGACTCTATTGAAATGACTATAAGTTTAAAACTATGTGGAACTGAAGGTTCGTGTTTATACCGTTGGGAAGGTATTGAGTAGAGCTATTCAAGAATATCATCATCCACGAAATCGTGCAAAGCGTTATCGCGCTGTGGTACAATATACATTACATATCGAACAGCCCTCGTGTATATATATATATATATATTTATATTTATACCTAGTTGTGCCCGGGGGCACATAGGGCAAGGACTAGTTTCTTCCACTCCTCTCTGTCTTTAACAGTCTTTTCAATTTCATCCCAGGTCATGCCAACCTCTCTCATTTCTGTTTAACGGTCAGGTGGTCTTTGGACGGTCTTGCTTTCTTTTTCCTTCTGGAGTCCATCGAAGTGAGACCCTAGTGATGTCATTGATGGGTTTCCTTAAGACATGCCCAATCCATCTCCAGCGGTATTTCATAAGTATGGTGCGCATGTCTGAGGATTTTGTTCTTGCATGTAAATTCTCATTTGAGATCTTTTAGGCCAAAATATCTTGCAGATCTTTCGGAGACATCCATTGTGGAAGCTTGATAGTTTATTAATGTCTTTCTCCGTCATCCTCCAACATTCCGCTCCGTACAACAGAACTGACAGGACACAGCTGTTGTATAACCTCATATATGTATAACCTCATTCATATATATATATATATACACACACACAAATACAAGCGTGCATCTTCATGTATGATAGATGAAGGTTTGTGATCTCCATAACCCTTTGTGCCATGACTGGGCCACAAGATAGGTTTGGTGTTTTACATACGCTCTAGGAATTAACCCATCGTACTTTCAAATGAACATGCTCTGTATACATATGGATTACCATTGATATTCAAATGTGCATGCGCAGTCATCTTAAGTTGTATGTGTCTATAGGAAAGAGAATATGTGTAAGAGAGAGAGAGAGAGAGAGAGAGAGAGAGAGAGAGAGAGAGAGAGAATGCGTGTGTATGTGTGTGTGCACTGAAAGAGATGTAGATAAAAGGTAACGACAAAAACATGGGGAAAAGTTTGACCTCAAACCATAATCTGCTATTGTATAAACTAAACCTGCATTATCGGTAATGGTCATGATGATCCATCATTTCTACATGTCTATTGATCAAAGGAAAATTATATGGAGTGTCATGGTCATGGATTCTGCAAATCTGGATTTTATCAACCAAAATAATCAATCTCATTAATCTAATGGACATTGTCAACCACAATCCTGTATTACAATAGCCTCCAATAACACTGTTGTGTGTTATATATACTGAAGTAGTTTAATACATGATTAAAATGGAAAAGCAAGACAACGAACAGCACGACTTCTAAAAAGAATTTAAAATAGAGAGTAGGACAAACACTGAACATTCCAGAGGTTGGATCAGGTGCTTAGGACAAGTAAGCATCCCCTGTTCACCGGTCGCATCCGTCGCAAGCCCTCTGCCTTGATCAGGTAAACGGAATACTAGTAATACGTAGTCAAAAAGGCCTACCAATTGGTATGTAACACAGCAGACAACACTACTTATAATGACAGGTTCTATTCGCAAATGATAAGGACCATATAATTTGCGAAATGCTGACTTTAAACAACAGTGTTGAAACCAATGTAACATAAATTAATTCTAGCCTGCCTCGATATAACAAGAATACCGCCCAGTTTACTTTCGGAAGGTCGGCGGTCTCTTCCCAGGTACATTGTATCTGGATTCTCTCTTCCACCAATAAAAACTGGGCGCCACCAGATAACTGGAAAAAAATTGAGTATGGCGGACAACAGCAAAACAATCAGTCATTTTGTACAATGTACGCCTATTAGACCTTCAGTGCATTATCTGTATCCTTGATGAGAAAAGGCCCCAAAGTAATTAAGTATTTCTCTGAGAGGGAGGTTGTGACAAAATTTCAGGGCAATACCTATATTCATAACAAACAGAAAAAAGACTGGAAAATTGTTTGACCTACTTTTACCCCTAAACTAGGTTCTGATGCACCAATTCAATGAAATGCAAATTGAACTTATATTCCTCCGAGAGGAACCTTATGACTAAGTTTCGGGGCAATATCTGAATCCATAACAAAAACAAGGGTTTTCTAGTAAGTTATATTACGACTTTGACCTTAAAAACAATAGGCTTCCTCCGCTTGCCAAAAGGTGTATGTGTATCGAGTTTGACGATCCTAGCCCCAATAGTTCGGTCTGTATTCTGTCTATTAACTGATTACTACGACCTTGACCTTTGGCATTGAAAAACAACAGGTATCGTCATCTTATCATGGGTGATAAAATATACCAAGTAGTAAGACCCTGGAGCTTACATTTCGGTCTGTATCAATCAAAGAATGTCTTCTGTAAAATCATCCGGAAAAGTGGTTATTTCCCATCACCCTGGTCGCAGGCTACAATTATTCCCATTTCAAATCACCCAGAGACAAATAACCTTAATCAGCTGTGTATGTAAAAACCATGGAACGGATGATCAATGGACGTAAAACCGTAATCAATTAATGAATCGATCTGTATCCTGCCTACAATGAAGTTTGTTCTCACATGACATGGCTGGGGCCACAGCGGAGTTCAAAGTTTATATAAGAGAATGCATAGTGGAGGGATGGGAGTCTTGGTCATCTAGTGGCCGTAGAGAGAATACTCCAAAACAATTACTAAATCTCCTCTCAAATTAGATTTAATTTTTTATATTAAAGTGTGCCATCTATCATCAAAGTATATAAATTAACCTTAAAGAACATGTTTTCTTTCTAATTTACACTAAGTACTCGCAGATAATCATCATTACTTCCATAAACATATTCTTATGCGGTATTATTTTAAGTTTGTCTCTTGTCTTCTCTTTAACCTTGCTTATCAATTTATAGACTGTTCACAGTGAATTGTTAGATCCGAGCTTCACGGCTCTGTAAAGTTTAACGAACATGTAAACGCTATATCAGTACGCAACTTCCGGTCTGCCCAATAGCTGTTTCTCTATATTATACCCTTACAAGCAATGTGACAAAGTCTAGAAGAAGGCCGTCAGTTGCTGTGCATCCAACTAAAGTGCAGGGAAACACAAATATAGCAAGTTTATATGACAATTCCAAGATCAAATGTCGAGCATAACTGTCTTGCTTTAGAAAAAAATCATTGATCGTGGCAAACTGGAAATAAATGATAATTGCACATTTGATTCAAGAAGGATTCTAATAAGTGTATTTCTTAGAAGCTACTCAATAACTATTGTGTTTCACTTAAAGATTTACTGAATAGTTAAAGGTGAACATTTATTCTTGTCAAATTGAAAAATGTAGGGTATGGTTTAGACTGAAATTACTTTCCCAAAAGAAAGATAGAATGAGTTTCACGTACGTTTTATGTACTGCAAATGATCTACACCGTCACAAGAATTTCAAGGTTTGCTATCGAGTTAATGCAGTGCAGCAGTTATTCACGGAGTAATTACAGTTTTTACCTCGGAATGTAGTCGCATGAATTTGCTGGTTTATAGGTTAGCTTATAAATATTTTATTGAATATAGAAAAGAATTGGACAGCAGACTGTCAGCCTATAAACGTCCTCTCCATCTGGTCTATAATGACGTTACTTGGTATTTTATTGAAAATTTTAGGATTTATACACTGACAAACGTAGGCTGGCACCATATGCTGAAATAATGTAGATGGCCTCTCCATGCAGAACTTTAAAGAAATCCGTTTCATTAATTTGGTTGCCCATAGAGTATTTCTGATTAGTGTCTAAAGGATCCCTAAAGTTCAAAGGAAATGGCATCAGACACAAATTGTTTACACACAAATACATCAATTAGCGTGTACTGCTCACATATACATCAGTTCTCAGACTAATGCAAAGAGTGACAGTACAACCAATCAAAATTACTTTGATATAAAAATAGACCCTGAGCGTGACATCTTATCATCCTTTGTTAATGACGTCATAACGATCCACTTTGCAAGGTAAACCTTTAGAATCCCCGATATATTATTTGCTGCAAGGAAGGCGATGAGAAAGTGTAGCCTTTTGCAAACTACAGGAATATCTCCGACCGTTAATATGATCAATAAAGTGCAGGTTTTGTACATATGGAAGAACATAGAGCATTTTTCAATGGCATTGCCTATTTGACAAATCCACGATGCTTGATTGATAACATGCACGTTCGTGGGGATCCGGGTTAGAATATGTCCTCAGTACCCCTTGCTTGTCGTAAAAGAGTAAATGGGACCGCAAAAACCGAGGCTCGTGTCACGGCAGGTGTGACACGATAAAGATCCCTCCCTGCTCAAAGGCCATCAGCACCGAGCATGAGCCTAAATTTTGTAGCCCTTGACGGGCAATTTGGTGACGTCTTCATATGAGTGAAAGATTCTCGAGAGTGACGTTAAACAATATATAACCAATATAATGCATATTGGGATATAGTAGATGTATAGTTACACAAGTTGAGATTAGACAGCATCATTGTACCCCTTATAACATGTTTCATATACAGTCCACTCCACTTATATTGAAGTCGGTTATATTGAAATATCTGTTATATTGAAGTTAAAATAAATCCCCCAGTAGCAATATATTTGTTTAGTTCAGCATTGGTTATATTGAACTTTGGATATAATGAACAATTCAGGTCGGTCCCCTGGATTTCATTATATCTGGAGTAGACTGTAGATGTAATGCAGTTGCTTAATTTCGTCACGTGACAGAGGAGCCCATTTGCTTTTGGGGTGAAGAATATATTCTATGTATGCGGAATCCTTATAAACGCTAGAGTAATAAATAAGCATTGTGATGTCACAATAAATAACCAGAAACAAAGTCTGAGAATAAATGCTGAATAGACACTATTATTAACACGTTTCTATAATTTTTCTTCATATGTCCCTCCCTATCATGCAGTAATTAGATATCATTCTACAGTGTTGTCATTAGTAGTCTAATTCTTTGTAATAAAGTGTCAATATAAGCGTAGGCTGTCCGGTCTTTCGCCAAATCAATCATACCGGAAATAACCCTGCATTGACTGACTGCACTGTCTCATGTTTCCGTCTTACAGCAGATAAAGAGTAGGTTAACAGTAAGTGCTGGTATCACCAAGAACGGAATACGTCCCACCAAGTCATTATCAGGTCACATTAGTGAGCACGAACATATGATTTCAAAACAAAATTGCCTATATAGTTTCTTAAAGATCTGAGAATATTTGGTCAGTGTATAGAACAGAAACAACCATCATTTTGAAAAATGATTTCTTTAATTTACTGGATAGAAGTAAAATAATGCAAATTATACAATATACCCATATAAATTGTTTTAACAACTCGCAAGGTATGAAAGGTGGTTTGCTGATATACTGATACAATAAAAAAAACATTTCACTTTTCCAGGTTATGGCAAAATCTTTTGTTAAAAATATGGGAATAAACATTTAAGTGTTGATTTTCTCCATTTTATTATACAGCTATGTGTATTTCTCTGAATGGACTATGTTTTTATCAACTCCAGCGCGATCTGAAAAATTATTTTGTCAAGCATGTTCTTTGTGTTCCGTTGATATCTGTTATAAGTATATCATATGTTTAAAGTGAACATCTCTTGAGAATAATGGAGAATTTCAAGTTTAAAACTTTCTTTTTATGATACACATGTTGTGTAATTCTTTCAACACGTATGCACACAAAAAGAGACCTTGTGCATTTAGTAAACGCGGGGCACAATTCAGACATCAAAGTTCTGCCGGACGTAGTAGATCTGATCACATGGAAAGTTTCAATGGCGACCATTAACAATTCATCTTTGTCATGTTCTAAAAGGAGACCTTTATAAAAATGAAAAATAACACTCATGTGAAGTTGAAAGACATTAAGTTGATCAAAAAAGCCAGACGAACAGAGCATTGCTTTGATGTATGTTTCATTGCAAATCAGAGAATAAAAATCAATTCAGAACTTGTGGAGAGAAAAAACACTATCAATTGACAACATATCTGAATTTTCGTGTATTTCTTATATCCTAAAATAGATACAGCTGTATCGTCCCATTCTATGTACTATGTGGAGATATTTGGACGTTATCACAATTTAACTTCTTCATCGTTGTTCTACTGTTCCTGACGGGATTCACTAGACATAACGACACATGGAACAGGCACACGATTTGGCAGACCTGAATGTCACTTCACGCAGCCCATTGGCGCATCTCACAGACACTGTTATCTGAAATGGATTTAAAAGATATAGCAATCAATACACATTCACATAAGCAGATATGACTTGAAACGGAGTGTGATAAGCAAATATTAGAAGAAAGGCCCTTGGGCCACGTCGCTTATCTGAGCAGTTGCATCTAATCTATACATATTACTTAACACATTTTGCCAATAAACTCCAAAATGCTTACTCCAGAGTTACTGCTTGCACCTTTGATATTATTCCATATGTAAGGTGAAGTTCGTAAGCTATAATAGAATCTTACTTGATCAGTAAATGTCGTAAAATTAATAAAAAATCTACTTTCATTTTCGATCAAGTACCCTGAAATAGCAAAAATGAGAGTAAGGTGGCGGACACGCTTTAGTGTATCTAAGCTAGTTTTATTTTATTTTTTAATAACAACTTTAAAAAGATGATATGCTATGAAGTAAATCCGTTGTTTATCGATTCTTGATTTTGATCCTACAGGAGAAATAAGTTTCGATAATTTTTTGAATAAATGAAAATATGCCTGTTCGTTTTTTCAGTCCATGATTTTAGTCTTGAATCGACCTTATGGAAATTTCCGAACGAAACGCCAAAGGCATTACGTCACTATAGACGCATAGGTCTACAACAGTAGCACATTCTCGGACCTTCCTGGCAAGCCGAGGAGTTGCGATTGGTTTACAACATGATCAGCATAAAATTGTGTAGGTGTTCAGTGTTAGTTATACTTATAATAGTTTTGAATAGGCTCAAATTTATAATTTTATGGAGATTCATAATTATATTACTTCAACAAATGGCACCCCCTCACGAGACCAACGATCTGACACATCGATACATTGTTAAATACGATATTCATATGATATTTTTGATGTTCTGAATTTTATCTGTGATTATAGAAGTCACTGTTACGGCTTTTTGTGATAATTTAGTAACAGTTACTGATAGGTACAAACTCATGGATAAACACTATAAAGTTTTTATTTTGGGTTGAACATAGTTTGTAATTAACACAGATCTTGAAAGTAAGTAATAAGTCGAAAACTGTCCAATATATCAGATATCGAATGTTGCGGGGTTGTTCTGGAAGTTGTGAATTGCACTTTATAACTAAGGTTAAAACATTTTACCGAAATTAGGTTGTACACTATTTGACAATGTCTAAGAATTCGGACCACTGTTTACAATATAGCAGTTTTTCTGTTTGCCATTCATATAGTGCATTATGTTTTCGATTATTGCGTTTGACTAGAAGCTAGAGACGACATGTATTCATAATATTGACCTTAAAGTGTCGCACTGGACATAAACTACCATTATAAACACATTCGCAATACCGAATTTCAAATTTTGAAATGAAGGACGACCGTTCATGTTGTCTTTAGTCAACTATTCGGCATGATGGAAGGCATTCGTAAAATCATTATCTAATTTTCAATATAGAGAGATTATTTGTGTTAATTTAGAGCTCCCATTGACTTCCTAATAATCAAGTTTTGTTTACTGTATATGATAGAAATGAAAGGTGAAGATAACGAACAGTAATCAATCTCGTAACTCCTTTAAGCAATACAAAATAGATAGTTGGGCAAACACGGAGACCCCGGCACACACCAGAGATGGGATCAGCTGCCTAGTAGTAGTAAGCATCCCCCTGTCAACCGGTCACACCCGCCGTCGCCATGAGCTCTGTATGTTGATCAGGTAAACGGAGTTTAAATATAACATAACTAATGTACGCAATTATTCAAAAACTGTTCTTAAATTCATTTGAATTAAAGATATCGTTCATTGAATGCATGTGCGCAACAATTCAAACACGCATAAAAAAATCCTTTCTCTATGCAATATTTTTTAATTGTGATTTCCCATGCTTGTGCGGGGTTTCATCTAGTATTTTGTATTGCTTGTAGGAGTTATGAGATTGATCACTGTTCGTTATCTTCACCTTGCATATTCATATATCAACATATAGACCAGTTCAATAATGGCTACATATAATTCGTGTTCGATTTTAAATCACAAGACGACGATTGCATATTATATAAATTTGATCTTACCATGTCCGTCTTATAATAGATATCTTGGTTTGAAATAATGTGCATGTAAGCTGCAAGAAATTGCTTGCATGTTAAGGAATTGGGGGGGGGGGGGGGGGGGGGGGGGGGGGGGGGGGGGGGCACTGATCACATGAAAGAAATATGTCGGAGGTTTCGTCATAGTATTGGCTGTCTTCGTTTTACGATCTGTGTACATGTTTAGCAATGACGTGATATCCTATTACACATCGCAACGTAGTATAGTATGTTTTAGTCTCGTTTAACCAGACACCCGGCGGAGACGTCTGGTTGCACGAGACTAAGTAGGTTATGGCACCATAAGTAAGTTTATGGGAAAAGGCTCTCGTATCCAAGCGCAATGAATAATCGCTGTGTGTATTTTGGAGGGTTTTCTCCCTCTCATTTTTTTTTTTTACGAATTTCACCGCCAATTTTACTTCGATTTTGATGATATATTTATAATACATTATTTTTGTATAGTTCTTATAGATTTTAAGATATCGATAAGTGTGAGAGGTACCACTTAATTTTATGAGTAAATGAATATAATTGGCAGTTATAGTAGGAAGTGCTAAAAGTTTAATGTCATCAAGTTCAACATTTCGATCAGTTTGAGTACATGCACTTCGTATTGCCAGGACTAGGTGTGGTAACCTAGTGGTTAGGGCATTCACAACTGGGGTCCCAAATTTAAAAAAACATTGACAAGATAAAGAACCCTCGCTGCTACGACCCTGAGTGCCATGTGCTAGTGACGTTCGTACATGAGTGAAAACGTCTGCAAAGGGGTTAAGCAACAATAAATAGCATGACGTATTAAGTACACATGATATAAATTTTTAAAATGGTTTTACGTACTGCTGACCAGGATCATTATAACAGGGTCTTATAATTATGCTTAAATTCAAATGTCTAAGGCGAAGTGCTTCACAAACATCCGCTGCACCAGAGATATATTTTTGCAACAAATCTATGAAACATTGCTGGTTTCTATGATTGATGAGTACTTGTGGCGTTTCAGTGAACCGAAATCTATTTTATTTTCTCTATACGCGAGTAAAGTAGTAAAATTTAGAGTTCATGTCATCAATATCATACATGGTTTGGCGATCTGTAATCATTGGTATTAATCTCTCTGTTAGTGTTAGCTGGGCTTTTATGAAATTCAAATTGACGTTAAAATTCCCACGATTGCGTCACTGATTGTCATTCTACGCAGATCGTTAAATTAGGGGCGATAAATAATTACTTCATAATGGTATGGGTGACTTTTCTAAATGATTCTGTCTGTAAATCAGTATTTTATCGGTTTCTGGGTGCGTATTTTTGCTTTGTTTTCCCCCCGATTTCTGTTGTATTGTTTTGAATTGTTATTTGTTTATGTAAAATTCACAATATTGACATTAAGCAATGTATTGTTAACAATAAAGATATGTTGTTTTGTGGTGTTTTGATTCCCGATAAAAGCACTAACCTTGCAATTTGACGTAAAACCTGTATATTGCAAAATACAAAACTTTTGAACGGGTAATTCCTGCATATTTGGCTTTGTCAATTACACAGATCACCCCAAGTTTCTAATGTTAATGCACGGACGTCTCCGTATGAGTGGAAAATTCTCGTGCGAGACGTTAAACAAGATACAAGAACAACGTTAGCATTCCTTTTTTTTTTTGCACAGACAAAGTAATCTTTTATTTTTTAAACAATACTAAGGCGATAACAAAAAATCATTTAATAACTTTTAAAGTGATGATTTAACAATGATGCTGATTGGATGAAAAATTCGTTTGATTTCTTAGTCAAAAAAAAAAAAAAAAATTTCGTCCCGAATTCATCTACTGAATTGTGTCGGGGGTACGAGGCCCTGTGTCACAGCAAGTGTGGCATAATAAAGATCCCTCCCTGTTCAAAGGCCGTAAGCGCCATGTATAAGCCTAAATTTTGCAGCCCTTCACCGATGTCTCCATATGAGTGAAAAATTTTCTCAGGTGTAGTATTCCTATCGTGTGGACTTCTTAAGATATATGATTGTCTGCAATTCACATTGAAGTTTTAATTCTGAGAACAGAGAAACATAGTGAAATGTTAAGCTATCATCAACTTGGGTAGAAGTACTAACATGTGATGTATATTGCTTTCCTATCAAATAATGAATAGAATATTGTCAGAAAGGCATGTTGTCATAGCGAGCAGTGGGGAGAATTCTTCATTGTTTCAAAAGATCCAATTCAACCCCGACCTAACTCTCTTCTAAAGTCCAAAGTTGGTAGATCTATCTTATACATTAACGAAGTTAGTGTCTACAATCAAATAATTGAGACATTTTAACTCGCTTACATCATGTGTCTCTTCGATTCCACAACATTCCGCTCGTGACGTCAGAAAGTGTCGGCGATTGGCTAACAGTGTTCTTTGTGATGACGGGATGGCGTAGGACTCGCAAAAGCCTCTGCAAGCATTTGTTGTTACATTGAATTGTAGGCAACCAGGTATCTGAACTATTCTCGTGTGACCTGAAAATTGAACCATAAATACTCAATATAGTAGTCACCAAATTGTACGAATTCCATTAAAATTGATTATATTTAACATTTATGTGAGTGTTTTTGTGTTCAGTAAATGTGGCGTTTATGATTGCTTTGATTGTCGATTTTTATCACTGAAATTCAGTTACAGAAGGATAAACGCTCAGATTGCATTATGTGATAGACCCGGATGTAGCGAGTGAACGTGGTAGAAACGTATAAAAACAAACAAATTAAAGCAAAAATTATACCGAATGTGAATACGTGATAACCCCAGACGGAAATAATGGTGCATCTCAACTTTGTTGTAATCGTATGGGGACATTTTTATTGTTAATTTTAATGACTTAAAAACCTGGGCCTGCTTACCGATATTAAATATCAAATAAAGTGAGCAAACCATCATTGATCTGGGACATAATTATACTCAGGAAACTGGGTTGTAATAATACATGTAACGTCATGGTATCTAGTTTATACGTACTCTTCCGTAAGTCGTGAACTACTAGAAAACGATCATATTGAATATTACGTTTACACCAAGCATCTGATTATCATGTACATGTATTTTGTTTGATATCATTTATAGAATGTCGTAGTATTCGTATTTTGATTAAATTCTAACATCAAAAATTGCAGCATATATATATATTAATATATTTTATCCATCTCACTACCGTTAGTGTTTGTACGTGTGGTTCTCTCACTACCGTTAGTGTTTGTACGTGTGGTTGATGGGTCCTTATTCCTTTATCTACAGTCGATAAATTTACTGACGCCATTTTTCCTCTCCGACCACGTTAGAAGGCGCGGGTAATGCACACATTATATACATGTAAATAACCGGAGATGTTCGAGATATAAATTGGTAAAAAGTCGACCCATTCCTTTCATCTGGAATGATGCACGTATATAATTGTAACTAGAATTCGGCATATTACAGACAGACCTTCCAACCAGTGCGATACATCTCCAATCTTTGATATCGAAGTTATGTTTTGTATAATATAACCTCTGAAAAACGCGTAGTCTGTAAGAGGGCTAATCACGAATAGCATTTGTAAGGTGATATATTCAATCGCAAAAAATGTCTTTAGATATAACTTTCTTTTTTTTTTTTTTTTTTTTAAAAAGTATGTTGTTTATGTCCCATTCGAAAAAAAATTCCCATGGGGATCCGGGTTAGAAAAGGTCCTCTGTACCCTTTGTTTGTCTCAAGAGGTGACGAAATGAATTTGGGGAGGTCCTTCGGATGAGATCTCAAAAACCGAAGCCCCGTGTCACAGCAGGTGGTATGATAAGGAGCCCCCCCCCCCCTTGCTCATAGGTCTAAAGCGCTAAGCACAGGCCTAAATTTTGCAGCCCTTCACCGGAAATGGTGACGTCGCCATATGAGTGATAGATTCTCAATATACAATCAAGCAACGGTCGTAGCAGTGAGGCTTCTTTATCATGCCAACGCCTACAGTGACCTCCACTTTTAAGGTCATATCGAACAGACCTGTGACTGTCACTTCTAATACCGTGTGTTAGCGGAGGAACAGTCACTACCTATAACATAAGTCTTAGGTTTGATGTGACGTCATGATGGAGGTCTCGTGGGGATCCGGGTTAGAGTACTGTATGTCCTCAGTACCCCTTGCTTGTCGTAAGAGGCGACTATATGGGGCGGTCCTTCGTATGAGACCACACAAACCAAGGCCCCGTGTCACAGCAGGTGTGACACGATATGCTGTGACACGATAAAGATCCCTCTCTCGTTAAAGCGCCTAGCATAGGCCTAAACTTTTCACCGGCAAAACTGCGATTGTGACCGTTACATGTAACTTCAAGTACTATTGTTATTCCAGATAGAATCCATCATACGACGAGCATTTGAATATGGTTATCCGGGACTTTTAATTGGTTAAGGTTTGTTTCCTTGTAAAACCACCATTTGGACAAAGATGTGTCCTCAAAATTTAAAATGATTACCTAAATATATGTGTGATGGCAAGCATCAGAGAAGGATGTCGCTATGTTCAGGATCCGTAACTATTTTAAAAATAAGGTCAACAAAGCTCAAACTTGATCTGTAACCCATTGAAATAAGTTCATGTATAAATTTTCAAATCCAAAGCGGCAGTGGTAGCCAGAAAAATGGCATTACACAGGCTGTGGGTCCTATTGTACAGAATGTTTGCATTAATATGTGCACATGGAAAAGATTTTGATTTTCTCGAAATTTTGAGAAAGTTGCTGCCTGTTGGACTAGGTCAGTTTTGTGGTAATATTACATAGAGAGTACATGGTTTGTCCACCTTAACTTCATCCAATCATACGCTACAACAGAAAGTATGTCGGAGTTTAATCAATGTTAACACTAACCTATGTAAACCTCGGCGACTCATTTTTGTCATGTTTGCTAATCAATGTCATTGAAATCAAATACCTTAATAAAGACGGCACATCATGTACTGTTTCCGGTAACGGTGCTCCCTTGTATTTACAATGTACGGTTATTATTGAACAGGCTCTAGCTTTATTGTTCCGCATTTCAATGTTTTTACATTTTTGCACATAGATTTTGTCAAAACTGAGAGCACCGTTTTCTCAATATTGATACTTCAAGCCATTTCCGTTAATCTCCATTATTTATCAGAAACTATGATATATTGTTTCCATTATCATGATGAATATGCAATACCCTTACCCAACGAAGAAAATGAGTTATAAAGAGTATTTAGGATGAACAGATATGACCGTCCTTACAATCTTCAAGATTATGTAAGAAAGAGGCGAGAAATAAAAAGATGTCGATGATACTGATATTTGACTGTTAAGTTCCAGACGAGCCAGTAAAGATAATTTTATTATAACGTTATTATAGAATGTTGGCGCCAATATAATGACATTATTTCATATTTCCAGCGAAATATTCTATTTCTTGTCGGTAACATAATCAGAAACCGTTAATTCATACAAGGTTAAAAAAAAAAACCCAATTATTTTTAAAGCATAATGTATTTCAAACCACAGAGAATACTTTGAATGATGTAATGTTCATTTCAATATTTGAGTCGAATGCTTTTGAGATATCGTACACTACACGTTACATATAGAACAGCCCTCGTATAGCAACGTCCAAAAACATGACGTGTACTTGCGTGCTCTAAAAATACTATAAATACATGTATGAACGTTAAAATCGGAAATAACTATGTTCCGCACAATGAAATGCTTACACATAGATATTTTATGTGTGAAAAATTTAAAGTGGTGATATTATGCGGACCTCTACAAATATCTTCAAAAGTGGTTAAATTTTATGGATATTTCGGGAAATATATGCTCTGTACGTATTTTGAATACGTCAATGTAGTAGATATGTGATACATTTTCAAAGTTTCGGTTTTATTTTTGAGACAAGTTTATCTCCGTCAGTATTTTGAAATGTAGAAGTTTGATTCAACATCTACTTCATTTTTGAATAATTCAGAGGACCAAATATCATACCAAACAAACATAGTTCTTTAGAGAGTGCGTTTACATGATTGTGTGTTATACACTAGACCCCTAATTAATTTATCACCTGAGGCCTAGTTCCAACTGAATCCCCAACTCGTGACAGAGAAGTAGATAAACGGTTATTTTTATTTTGATAATGAAATGTTGTACAAGCAACAATCAAAATGCACTTAGGCATAAAAAGAAACAAGCAAACATATTTATACGGTGCTTCCAATTACGATTACAATTAACATGTTGTCCCTCTACAGCATGCAAGTTCAGTTTCACCGTTTTTCAATTGCGAGATCTTATCAAGTACATGTATATCCAAACAGTGGATTTCGGAGGCATGTTTACAGACCGACATCCAAACTCAAATGATTTATTAAAACTGGTTTGACTTTACCCATACATGATTTTTTTTTTTTTTTACTTTACCCATATATGATGTTTACTCACTGAAGCAATACTAAAAAAGGCTATTTTTAACGAATACTCGACTGTGAAATATTTAGTCGATGATCGGTATGACCGAGTTATGATCAGTCGGGTACTTGACTACTCGTTGACACCCCAAAATTCCTTAAAAATCATATCGGACTTCTACATTTTCTATCTGTTAACTTTATGATAAACGGGATGATTGCAGCTTCTCCATCGTCAACTTCCCATATTTATGTAGCAATATTCCATTATCACCTGCATATGGTGTTCATATCTCTTAACTGATTCGATACACAAGAAATTGTTCTGCGTATGATCAGTTTATAAATCGAGGCAGACTACTGACAAACAAGTTGATGGTACAGGGGTTTCAACAGTCTCATTTAGTCAGCATTTCGCAAATTCTATGTTCGTTGTAACAATCTAGTTTGCCTATACAACCTATCATTGGATCAAATGCTGTCTGACTTGTTTAATACCGATTGTTAGGCCGTTCTTGGTACACTGATTTTAACTACGAATAACTCTTTTTTATTTGCCTGATCAAGATATAGGGATCACGGCGAGTGTGACCGGTCAACAGGGGGTGCTTACTCCTTGGCACCTGATCACACCTCTAGTATATCCAGGGGTCCGTGTTTGCCCAGCTCTCTATTCTATATTGCTTATAGGAGTTATGAGATTGATCACTGTTCGTTATCTTCACCTTTCATGTTCAAAACTTGAAATATAATACTCCCTATATAACTCTATACAAATGTTCCCCCTGTTTTGAACTTCATTGAAAAATCATAGGAATAAATTCAATTCCATACGGTAAATTGTATTCATTTTACTTCTTAAAAACACCCAAAACTTAAGTTTTCATTTTCATTATTTAAAAAAAAAGTTTTTAGCGATTGTCGTTAGATTGTTTTGATGAATACATTTTGAATATCGATATAATACAAGCTTGACCCTATAGGCGTTGTAGCCCATGAACCTATTTAAAATTATATACTCTCATCATCAAAATTCAATTAGTTAAATGATAAGCAATATAACAGCGTGTTGGTGGTGTAAACACGGTGTCACATTTTCTACAAACATTTGTCAAAGCCAGGATTGGGTGGATTCACGATTAACGGAAAACTTCGCCACACTTCAGATAAGCCAAACAGGTAGTGGTTCTAATCATGACTTACATTAACAAGTCAGGTTTGTGTTTTGTAGGACACTGAACAAATTAAATGAACACTAGAAATGTCCTAACGGAACTAAAACCCCTACAGTGCATATTGGATGGTGAGGGAAATGGTGAATTTGTGTTCACTGAAGAATAAATGGTTTTCAAGACATACTCTGAACAATGACAACACAATACACTTCAAAATGGAACAAATATCTCCAACGTCCCTCAATGTTAAAAATTATCAATCAAAATAGCAGGTGCACAACTTCATTATTGATATTAGATATACACAATGTTTCAATCAAATCTGTTCATCAGTGTTAAAGACATACTATGGAGAAATTATTTACAGAGGGACATTCAAATCGGTTTAGTGCACTCCACTATACATCATTTCCGGGGGGGGGGGTGTAGAAAAAGCACACGCACACATTAATTTTATTCATTTATTGAAATCCAATACATGTTGGACATATAAGTAGTGCATTTTGTTTTGTTTTTTATGTTTGTTGGTAGTATATTGTTTAACGTACCGCTCGAGAATTTTTCACTAGTATGGAGACGTCACCATTGCCGGTGAAATGCTGCAGACTTTTGGCCTACGCTCGGCGCTTACGACCCTTGAGGGGGGGGGATCTTTCTCGTACAACACCTGCTGTGACATGGGGTCTCATCCGAAGGACCGATCAAATTAATCGCCTCTTACAACAAGCAAGGGGTACTGAGGACCTATTTTAACCTGGATCCCCTGGTTTGTAACATACATCCTTATCAAAATATAGGACTCCATGCCAATAAGTCAATCAAATATTAAATTCTGTATATAATCTTGATTTGTTAGAATTTTACAAATACCTCATCGAAATTTTGAATCATATCTAAAATACAATCTCAACATGAATTTTATTAACAGTTTATATCAATAATATACATTGTATGCATTCGATCAATTTCAAAGCGACTGGTGATATTCATTTATTAATATTTCAGTGGATTTGGATTAACTTGTAAGGTGTGATCTAACATTTATAAAATGAACGTTCATAGACCACGTTTAAGAATAAAAATCTATGTTATTTGTCTTATGAAATTCATTTTTATTTCAAAATACCAAACTTTCTGGAATCATTTCCTGTGCGACTTGATTAGTAATCTCAGTATGACATTGATGTGGATTTTAAGTAGAATTAGGAAACCTTTACACACCCCGCATTGAGGAATTCCAACAAATGTACGTTTTGATTAGAAGCTAATCAAGAAATTGCCGCACTACTAAATATTAAGCCAATAGAAAGGTACATGTAAGGCATTTTATTCTTGCCAATTTGAGAATAAAAAATAGGGGAGCTGATATCTGTTTGAATTTTTGTGTGTTTATACTGATTAGACTGTGGCTGGTTCTAAAAAGGGATTCTTTATAGTTTGTTATCGATTGGAGCAAATTCGAAAATATTGAAAATTTTCAGGGGAGAGATTATGTCGGTCCTTACGAAGTGCCTGTAGTATACTCTGGTGACGTTTTAAGATCTGTTTTCCCCGTGGTGCGTTCCTCTAATGAAAAAAAAGCATTCTGAGATTATCGCATAAGCAATACATGTCCCCTACTGGTACCCCATTAATTGAAGGATGCAATATTCAAGAGAATGTATGATTGATTGAATATTGTTTAACGTCCCTCTCGAGAATATTTCACTCATATGGAGACGTCACCACTGCCGGTGGAGGGCTGCAAAATTTAGGCCTATGATCGGCGCTTATGACCATTGAGCAGGGAGGGCTCTTTATCGTGCCACATCTACTGTGACACGGGACCTCGGTTTTCGCGGTCTCATCCGAAGGACCGCCCCATTTAGTCGCCTCTTACGACGAGCAAGGGGGTACTGAGGACCTACATTTATTCTAACCTGGATCCCAACGGGATGAGAGAGAATGTATGACCTCGAACTATTGCCTAAAACATTGGTACTAAGTTAACCTCTATCGAATATGATGTTTTGTTGTTCATTCAGCGGATCGTCTCTTTATTTGACGTCTCCATATCAGTGAAATATTCTCGAGAGGGAAGTTAAACAATATTCAATCAATGTATCTTGTTTAACGTCCCTCTCGAGAATGTTTCACTCTTATGGAGACGTCCTGTACAGTTGACGATTGTAGTTTTTTAAAAGGGATGAAATAGTCTTATTCAGATCTTTAATTTTTAGATTCAATTTATAAACATGTAGCATATATCCTAACATCACATAGTAAATTTGGGTCTGATGACTATAATTATAAAAACAACCAAGAAAATTCGGTACTCTGTCATCGTGCTCATACCAGTTAAAACATCGTCAAATCTGGATCGCCGTCATTTTTCACAAAATTCGTGGGGGAATATTTAAAGGATGGTACAGATGGAACACAAAACAACACACTGATATAACATTCATATCTGCATTTGAATTACCTATAAAGGACTTCTGAGCCTTATTCGTAATACTACTTCCTATCAACTGTTCGAAAGCCGATTTCGAATACTAGTATCCGCGATTTCAGTCAGATTGCAACAATGTTCCTTTTGCGATTAATGGGCTTGAAATGTTAAATTACCTACGTGATTATTGAAACAATCAGCGATCTAGTTTAGATGTCCGAATTTTACAGCCTTTCCATCCGAACACGATCCCAATGAACATGAAACGTAACTATATAAAAATAATTTCTTTCACACCTGTCCATCAAATGTTAAGAAATCAGAACTTGATCTGTAGTTTGTCTCTCTGAAACTACACTGTAAGTTTCAAATAAATCCTAGCAAACATAACGAGAAAAGGTCTGAAAAACCAATGGGACAGACTGACTGACAGACAGAAGAAAGCCATAGCCCCCTTCAGTGTTACAAACTGGTAGGGGACCAATATAAAACATGATATAGTTTACCACATATATTTCATATTTGGATGTTTTACTGAACATAGGTGTGAACGGTGAATTAACAACTTAATTAAGGTACATGTACATGCTGCTCCACCCTCATGTGGCTTATCAAAATTATTGGTTCAAGATGAAAAACTATTGATTTCCGCTTATATAGGTTAATCTAATCAATAACCGAAGAAGGTATATATGTTGCCAATTTTTTAAAGATGTTGGACATACAAAAACAGAAGTTTATATCAACTTAAGAAAATCGTTGATTTTCAATAACCAGTGTAATTAAAATACATAAAACGTGTTAAATTGACAAAATTTTAATTTCAACTGTTGCACAAACTGCTACTTTATAAAGATGTATACAAGTCCTTGAATAATAGACATGAACTAGAGAAATATCAGCATAGGTGTTACTGACCTTGACAACGTTTTTTGTTATTTTTTATGGAAAATATAAACCTTTTCTATATCAAATAGTTTTCCAAATTTTTATTATACCCAGAGAATAAAAATCCACTAAAAGCTACATTTCTGTCATGCACAAATTTTAATGAAATAAAAACTGCAAAAAGCTAAGACCTCATATGAGGATGGATCTACCTTGCCTATATAAAATGCCCATGTCTTCCAACTGATTCGATACGCGAAAGCATATGTTCAAGTCTTAAAACCGTGGAAGACTATTGGCAAATAATTTGATGTTGCAAATACAACAAATGATTCAGTTAAATGCTGATGCTACCAATTGTTAGACCGTTCTTTACTTACTTTATCAATGACTTTGACTACGGATTTCTCCATTTACCTGAACAAGATAGAGGACTCCCGGGAGGTGTGATCGGTCAACAGGAGATGCTTCCGCCTCCTAGGCACTAGGGCTTGATCATTATATCAATATAAATCGGTATTTTGAGCGATACGATAACAAATATAGCGAGAGTTGACGTAGGTACTTGTCCCACCTTTTGGTGTTTCCAGATAACTGGTTTTGTCCTGTTCTCAATATTGTGTTCTTCATAAAATGTATGAGATTGTGTTAGATATACTCACCGCTTTTATCTTACAAGAGTAAATTCTTCTACAACAATCCTCCTATTACCAAAACCCATTAAAGCTTTGATACTACAGTGTATGATTAGTTATTGTGATAGGTGGCCGTCCGAAATTTATAAATTTGTTAAGTTCCTTACTATACTGAGTAATAGTAATACCCGAAAAGTCAGTTATTGATGATTATCAATTTAATCGAAAGCAAATGAATTATTTACGAGAATAAAGAACAATGAGTCTAATGCTTTAAAGGTATACATTTAACAAACATTCATCTCCACTTTACCGTGATGGTTAAAAATATCTTGATAGTAATTCAGCTAAAAATAAATAACTTATCTAACAGTTACCATTTACATATTGCTTTAAAAATTGCCTAACACTATTTTCTTCTTCAAATCCATACTAGAAAATTCTGTCCTATTAGCGTGAATTTACAGAGCTCAGTACATTTTATTTACTAATTCCATAGAGACGTTTACATGACAGTCTTATTTCATTGAAAGATAGTGATATTAATGCGGGATAGATTGGGAGAGAATCTTACTGTACCGCCCTTTATGGCAGTTTCCGTATGATATGATAAAAGGATATGCTACCAGATGCACATTTAAAGGTTTTTTTAACAGTATTGTTTTCCGCATTTTACTTACTGTTGTACTGTCTGGTGCAACATAAAAATTAACAATATGGGGGGGGGGGTGTCAAACTGCAGAAAGGACAGCAAGAAGAATACTTTTAAATACGCGCTATCAGGACCTCTACTAGTAGTGTATTTTATTGTCTGAACGGGATGCCAATTAAGGATTATCTATGTAGAGAAAGGTTGTCTTTGTATTAAAAATTTCAAACAATCAAATGCCAAATTACCTAACCGTGTTTCAATATACAAGTGTATCAAATTGATTACATTTACCAAGAGCTAAAACTGAAAATCATAAACGCTCATACAGGTACTCTTCTGCATTTCTTTGGAACAAACTGTCGCAAAATGTTCGAAACTCTGGTTCGGCTAACTGTTTATATTTTTAAACCCTAACCTCCTTGACACTAGCTTGGTCTCCATGCAGTGGTGTTTGAATTACAGTATATATATATATATATATCTGTTTGTGGGGATCTGGGATTGAACTTCCGAAAAGTGGTCAACAAAATTAGGAATACCTTCCTTATGCACCAATCACAATTAAGACTGGTTACGGTTGCCTAGTAGGTAGGGCGTTCGGTTCAATTTTTGTTCCCGACGCCGCGTCACAATTGATATGTTCATCAAAGGAAGTGACTGTTCAGGGACTACGCCCAACTCCCGGCATTCAAATGAAAGTACGATGCAGATCCCTTATTTTAAGACTACAAACGCTAATCATAAATGTAGGCACTTCACCTACGGCTGGGACATCTCCACATGATTGAAAAATTCTCGAATGGGATATAAAACAGCGTATAATTATTTACCAACCACGGCCATGTATGATTTGTAATCAATCCCAGACACGTAAAATCAGGGATGCTCCCCTTGTTCATTTCTCATTAAATTTACATGCAAAGTTAGGTTATTTTCACATGCAAAGTACGATCTGTTGGCTGACTACCTTCATTGTTTGATAGTGGTAGTGAATGGTAAGAAAGTAAGCTTCAACTGATGAATTGAACTCGTGTAGTAAAGGAAAAACGCTCCTTCCCCATTAGGAATTTGATGTTTGAGCAAAGAACATATTTTAGATCGGTTTTTATTTTTTGGCTTGTCAGGAATGAGTAAACTTCTTCAGATGACAACTTTAGAAACTGATGCTATGTTTCTGAACCACATTATGAACCATTGATATCCTCAGCCATTTGCAAGAACATATTTCCGATCAAAATGTTTTCTTCCAGAACTCAGTTAAAAACGTAACACGTTCATGGCAAATCTGATAAAGAACAAGATCTGTTCAATATGAGAAAGGAAAACGGAGACTTTCCTTTAAAAAAAAATAAACGACAGAAGTAACGTCAATACTGACTACTAGATATCTAAATGTGCAGATTGATGGAAGTAGCCATGCCATGAATGCCTTTCTAAAAGCAATTATATATGGCGGATAGACATCATCCAATAATACTGCAAATCACACTCGACAGAGACGTCAATTCCTAATGAGACATGTCGCTCTTCATTTTTCTCTGTTTCATTTATTAATTTTCAGATGTGTACAGCACAATTTAAAAAAGAATTCGTTTGCTTTCATGTTGACAAATGCGTTCAATTGGGAATTAAGAGTGGATAAAAGCTTTCAAAGTTCACTACCATCTCTTCATCTTTCTAATCTGATTAATGAATTCACAGTAAAATAATCAGGTATATCAGGATTAACAGATAAAAATGTACACTTTAAGCATGAACTGCGCCAAGTTTCTAGTGGTGAAAGAATAACCAACAAACTCGCGAAGTATCAGACAGTAAAGAGTGTATTTGCTTGAAATATCACATTTTGGGTTTCTCTCAGATAAAATTCCAGCCAAAAGGCGGTGCAAAATTCTAAAATATTTAAAGAGAAATTAAATGTTCTGCTTCTTGTGGTGGACGACTTCAATCGCTGGAGGAAATACTGGTGATTTCCCACGAGACAATCATAGAGACAAATTAGCGAGAAACAATTCCATACGTAAAATACTCATTTTTTGGTAAGTTCCCCATTTTGTTAGAGTACATCAACAACATTTAGTTTTGACACTGACGTAATCGATGTATTAATTACTTACCCATTCTGAAACATCCAGCTTTTTGAAATGACCGTGGATCAAATGAACCAAACACCGATTGTATCAAAAAGAAAAATATCCACATAAAATTAAATCTCATCTTTAACGCTTCCTTCAAGTTGCATACCCGAAATGCAGAAGTCCATATTCCCTAATAAATATCCTATTACCAGGTTTTATGCTAGAGTTCCACCCGTGTGATAACAGAAAGCAAGGATTGACGTTAGGCGACAAACAACTCCCCCACATTCCCCAGTCTGACGATTGATCCGTCACCGGAAGCGCTCCATGATTATACAAATGTAACTTCTATTGTAGAGAGCGAGACATGTTTCCAATGCATGCATTTTATTCATTGTCTGTATTGTACGAGATTGTCTAACAATCATCATTTCTAAGTATTTGTTTTATTATTTTGACTGAATCTACATGTCTAACCATTCAATTTGATTTAATCTTTTAACGCAATACAAATGTAATGCGAGTAGATGAATTTAACTAGGAGGATCCCAGGGAGCGAAGTTAGGATTGACCACCGATAACATGACCCATATCACAAACCTGACCACATGTTGCAATTCACAATTTTATTCCTATTGGGTTTCTGTTAACATTGCAGTAAAAATCATTCCAATCTCTCATGCACTTGAAATTTGTCATTGTCTTCTGCGCATTTTGTATGCTAATTTTGTAGCCTAAAATATGAAGGTATCACAAAAATGTGACGATAATTGCTGTGTTTTGTCTAACAGGACAGATAACGTCTTATAATGACGAACGTGTTTCCTAATCCTACAAACCCAAACAACATACACAAGTCTGAGGGGGAGTTTACTGAGTAAATAAACGCGGGCTTTTTTCGTAGTGGCTTCGTCACGACTACGTGCTCAGAACGAAATTGAAAATTTCTCTTAAAAATCTCAAATTAAATGAAGTAAACACAATGCCCCAAAATTCAAATTATAGAAATTGTGGAATAATTCCATCACAAAATTGTGTTAATTTCTAGAGAAATTGGAGGTTGAGCCAAAATGAAGTAGAAACAATTATCCAGTTTAATATCCCTGTATATCTAAGTTCTACTGGTCAAATACTAAAATGACTTGTGGGATGTCTTTTCTCTGTTCAAAATGCATTTCCGGGTTGTTGTTTTTTTTGGGGGGGGGGGGGTTGTTTTGTTTTTCAAAGAAACCATTGTAGTGAAATATAGTATCAAAGTTGTTTATCTTTAAATATAGTATCATAGATAATACTTTATTAATCGAAGTATCAAAACTTAAACAGGTTATTTTGTTGAAATATATACTCCATCATGTAAATTTAGCAACAAATTTCGATCTTAAAACCCAGAATCCCGGTAGATGTTGGCATGATAAAGACCCCTCATTGTTACGACTGTAAGTGCTTACTACTATAGGTAAAATTTACTTCCCAAAAGTGGAGACTTTTCTACATGCATGAAAAACTCGAGAATTAGGTGTAAAACAACAATTAATTATTATATCGAGCATTTCCTACAGTAAAACTAAGTCCATTTTATTGGAAAATGAAAGGTAATTTGAGCGGTAGTTAGGGAGCTCGCTTCGTAGCAGAGATGTATCGATCCGGAATCAACCTTAGATGTTTAAATAGGTACATGTAGTAAGTGTTCTTTTGCCAAGGTCCCGGTACATGTAGTTGTCTGTTGTTTTATGTACCATTCGAGGATTTTTCAATTATATGAAGACGTTACCAGCTGCAGGAAAAATCCCCCCCCCCCCGCTCTATTGTGACCCAAAGAGTTGCAAGCATTCACCTATATTAAATCTCAAACGCACTTTTTAGTATTATTCAATATAACGTTAGATAGATTAGAAAACAGATTATTTCCATTTTCTTTTCCACGGGAGGTCGTGAGCTCGAGTCCCGCTTACATAATAGGTTGTGATTCTCATTTCTAACATACCGAATATTTGGCGAAGGAGTAATCACTACTTATTTGTACGTCTTTTTGACGCGGCCGTGGCACGTGCAGGTCTCGAACTCAAGAATTCCCGGTTACGGAGCGAACGCTCTATCACTGAGCTACCGCGACCGGTCCTCTACATCGTCATTACTGACTTCATTCCTTTTAACTCATGAATGAAAATATAAATATCAGCAATATTTGTCTATTCATCTCAAGTATTACTGCATAACTATGTAGCTCAGCAACTCGACTTCAGGCGGCCGTTTCACTAACAGATAAACGTGCGATCCGATTACGTTTACGATCACTTTGACGCGCACATATACAAGCGTTTTACAAAATCTGTCATATTCGTAGCACTTACGATTGCGATTTACGCCGGACTTTTTAGAACCCTTTTCTCTGTGGAGGTAGATTTAAGGAGGCATGCTACACCAGAGAAATTTGATATGAATGAAAAGTGGAGGGTATATACATGTACAACAATATTTTGAGATTGAAAACTTTCAAAGAACAAGGTACGATTGTATACATGAAAAGGCCCACATATTTTTTCTCTAAAAATGTGTCTGGAATTAACCTTAATCAGTGTTTTAAGAAAGTAAAATATTTGCCAGGTATACAATGTCAACAAAATCATTATGGTATTCCTAATTGGATGGCATTATGACATGAATAAGACATTTCCCGCCTTTTTTTCAAAATAAGCCTGAAAACTGCCAAATGTCATATATATATTGCTCAGGAAAAGATGTGCGCATTTGTCGAGCAAAATGAAAATGATATATATTGTGTATTATTTTAAGATGAAAAACATACTTGAATATAAATTTGCTCGACGTATGCACTGTATGTTTTCTGAAAGGAAAACCACCTGAATTTGTGGATATTTTCACTGAAAATGGCATTTCTGCAATTTTATGCTCTCAGCATATGACACAAATCATTTTGCTGATCAAACTAGCATATGACACAAATCATTTTGCTGATCAAACTGAGCGGATTTTGGGTTTGCTAATCCATTCCTTATTTCAATGTCAGGGTTTGAGCTCCAAGTGAAATCATCGATTATTTGGGCCAAATTACTTTAGAAACTGTACCCACTTCTTTACTTTGTTTTGTCAAGAAATTTAGTTGAAAGCAATCTGAGAAAAATTTAAAACCCCTATTGGACTCAAACACGCGATCTACAGTTCAGCCAGCAGTCGACGTGCTAACCTACTGAGCTGCTCAGCTTGTCAAAAAATTTTGAAATGAGTAGACAAATATTGCTGATATTTATATATTCTACCATAACCGCCGCGGTGGCCTCGCATCCAGAAGGCCGGGGTTCGAATCCCGGCCGCGACAGACCTAAGTCGTTAAAACTCAACAATTTTTCAGTTATCTGGTGGCGCCCAGTTTTTATTGGTGGAAGAGGGAACCCTGATACATTGTACCTGAGAAGAGACCACCGACCTTCCGAAAGTAAACTGGGAAACTTTCTCACTTAAGGTAGTACTCTACATCGTCATAATGGCTGACTTCCTTTAAAAACATGGATGACAAAATCGATATCAGCAATATTTGACTTTTCCTTTTCCATTTAAATACCTAGCCGAGTAGCTCAGTAGGTTAGAATACCGACTGCTGAACTGTAGATCGCAGGTTCGAGTACAGTAGGGGTTTTAAAAAAAATTTCAGATTACCTTCTACTAAAACTGTATTTTTTGACAAAATAAAGTAAATTTGAAAATTTTCAAATTCAAAATATTTTTGTACATATCCTACACTTTTCATCTACATCAAATTTCTCTGGTGTAGCATACCTCCTTAACGGCGCGAGCGGGATTCGAACCCGCAAATGAGAATCAATCCATCATGTTTTAAAAGGAAGTCAGCCATTATGGCGATGTAGAGTAATTAATCTTACTTATGGAAAGAAATATTTATTACTTTTCTAATGATTTTGAATATATCCTTATCCTCAGCAGTAATCTATAAATACATATTCATGGTGTGAACGAAAATAATAGAAATTTTGAGCCCGATTTCTAGTGTAACAAAGAAAATTTCTAGAATGTTAAAAGGTGGTTCACTACACTCTGAAATTGTTTCTCAAATCAGTACGAATTGATTTAATCATAAACGATATGATGATATATAATAAGTATATACATGTATGTCAAAATGGCAGAAAATATGCAAATTTGTATAAAAACACGATTTTCCCAAACAAACAAAAAATTCAACACATATAAACAAAAGACTGGCGGATTTGAACTCGAAATTAACCAATGCTTTAACCACTGAGCTACGATGAGAGACAAACGAATCGATCAATACAAATAATTTCACAAAACATTTAAATCGCCATCTTGTGACGTAGTGTCATAAAGAGTATAAGATTTAGAATTATTTTATTAAGTTGATGAAACTTAAAATTGAAAAAAACAATAATGATTTAAGAAATGATAGAAAAGATCTACATTTTAAATGCCAGATATATCGATCTAGCGGCTGTTTCACTAACCGATCGTAGATCGTAAACGTACGATTACGTTTAAGATCATTTGACGCACACGTATACGAACTTTTCCCGAAAGCTATCGTAATCGTAACACTTACGATTGCTATTTACGTCCGACTTTTTAGAACTCTTTTCTCTATGGAGGTAAATTCAAAATTAATCCTACCATGGAAAGAAATATTCATTCATTATTTCCTCATGGTTTTAAACATAATTGTCCTTATTGTCTGCAGTAACTCATGCATGTTGTCAACAAAAATAATGGAAATTTTGATCCCGATCTCTAGTGTAACGTTTACCAAAAAAAAATCCTATTGACTTCATGTAACTAAGTTGAAATTGGAAAAAAAATGTTATAAGAAATAGCATAAAAGATCTACATTTTATAGAATTTTAAATGCCATGTATCGATCTGCTCAAGTGAGTCAAGTTTCCATCAACAGGCCCCCAAGTAAATTATATTCAAAGGCTAAAAAATAATAATAAAATGAAATATTGATAAAAAAAAAAAAAGATATTAAAATGAAAATAAAATTGCACACAAGTATAGGAAATTTTATCCTGCACCAAACACATTTCAAACCATGGATATATGACATGTATTTGTTTCATCATTGTCGTAAAATACGCTATAACACTAATGACATATCTACATGTATTCACTTATTTGTATAAATTTCAAACAAATCATAGACTCAATTTGTCCTAAAATGACTTGAAATTTACTTCCCCATGCGTTTGTATTCTATATTTTTTCCCGTTTAGGCATGCAAGCATATACTAACTTCCGGCTATACGTGGTGTATAATCCGGATCATTTATTAAAAATCATTATTGATATTGTACTTTATAACAAGGGGTCGGAGCTCCAAGGGTCCGATAATGACCCATCCCTTTTCTGTGTATACACATAGGCCTAGTTTGTACATGTATGTTTAATTTCTAACGACCTTCATTAAACTACAGAAACGTTCCACTTGCAAAATAAGGATTATAACCCTTCTACCATAACCTATTTGTTATCATATTTTCCTAAAAATTTGTAACGTTTATCATTTGAATGTGCATGTATTATGCACTTAGTCAATTGCATTAAAGGTATTGATCCGACGGAAAAATACCCGAGTACGTCAATACGCAACGTCTCGGATTTAAATCAACTGTTCCTAAAGAAACTTTTTTTTAAAAATAATTTCATCATTTATTAAAAAGTATACATACTATTTGGGGTAAAATATCCTCGGATACTTCCTCTTAATTCTCACCAATGGTGCCAGGGGCCCATTGGATTGAATGTATTTTATTATAATTATTATTTTATACAAGGCATATATATAATTTATATGAAAATACATAATATCACTATATGTATAATAACAAATATTTTTCGAAGTCATAAAAATATCATATACAACGTTGATGTAGATATATCAACAGTAGAATAGCATAGAAATTACTCAAGGAATAATATATATAAATAATGTAGTCCTAAGTTGACCGTATAGTTATAATGATAAACATCTAAGGATAGTATATACTGGTCTCTTCACAGCACTCAAGTTACATTAATTTTCAAAGATGTTCAAAAAATTTATGCTCTTTTGCATTTACATGTATATACTTCAATACTGATGTATAGAAACATAATGATTTTTTAACATGAGTATACATATTAAAAGTTGTTTCACTTAAAGAATCTAATCTACATAACATTTTAGGTTTGTATATTCTGTAGGCTATATAAGAAAATTTAAGGATTTGGTTTTATCATTTTGTTCTAGAAAAAAATCCAACAACAATGTGTTTCCATTGAACTTTGAAGGATAGATTTAAAACATTATCACACTCACATGTTTTGTAGTCTCAGCTAGTGCTTACAATGTGTTCCTAAAGAAACTTAATTTTTGAACATGTCTACGAGAATTTCAATGTCTTGAATTCTGCCTAATGTTAAATATACATGTAAACTAATGGTGATGCACGCACATGCAGCAACATCTCCCCCTCCCCTATTACTTTTGTAAGAACTGTTCTCGTTAATATTATAAAGTTCGATATATTGACTACTCCCCTCCCCCTTTGTATTTCTGTAGTTATGCGTAACAAAGAAGGATAACTGCTAGTCGTTGTGATTGTTTCTTCCTACATGAAGTCCCCGTGGGGATCCTGGTTAAAATAGGTCCTCAGTTTCCCTTGTTTGTCGTAGAAGGCGAAAAAATGGGGGGATCCTTTGGATGAGACCGCTAAAACCGAGGTCCCGTGTCACAGCAGATGTGGCACGATAAATATCCCTCCCTGCTCAAAGGCCATAAGCGCCGAGCATAGGACTAAATTTTGCAGCCCTTCACCGGCAGTGGTAACGTCTCCATATGAGTGATATATTCTCGAAAGAGACGTTAAACAATATTCAATCAATCAATCTTCCTACAAAGTGTAAACAAACTCAGTCAGGTAAATACTACCACAAAATGATCTCATGGCGGCCATATTGCTCATCTACTCGCATGTAGGAGCACTTACGATAGCCCTAGACCACTCGCGGGGTTAAGATCAATGAAAAGTTCGTACGTGTTACGTTCACGTTTAAGTCTACGTTTTAGGATCGTTTAGTGAGTCAAGCTTCCATTCATAGATAAATCAGTCATATTCAATGGATAACACACACACATATATATATATATATATATATATATATATATATATATATATATATGAACTGGTAATGATCTAGAAAAATGATTTCAGATAAATCACGGACATAATTTGTCTCTTAAATAACTTGATATTTATTTCCCCCATGCGTTTGTATTTTATAAATTTCCCCTTTTTTTTCGGTTTAGACATGTTTAGATGAAAACGTATTTATAAATGTACTTCCGACTTTACGTGATGATGTATATTGAAAATTATTATTGATAGTGTACTTAAAAACGTGGGGTCGGAGACCCAAGGGTCCGATAACGACCCATCCCTTTCTTGTACATATACAGTTTGTACATATTCAATTTCTAACGACCTTCATAAAACCCTACAGAAACGTTCCACTTGCAAAATTGGGATTTTAACCCCTCCCCCATTACTAAATAATGAAAACGTAATATTTTCCCCGAAATTTGTATTGTTTATCATTCGAATGTACAAGCATTATGCATTTAGTAAGTTGCATCAAATGTATATTAATTAATCATAAATGTGATCAGTCTCGGATGTAAATTAACAGGCTCCAACAGTTTGGTTGGTATCCCTCGGTTATGAGATTGATCACTGTTCGTTATCTTCGCCTTTCGTTTAACCATCGAACATCTATCTCTGCTGGTGGGACAGACAGTATGTCCCCGAGGATACTTGTCACTCAATATATGTTCTTTCATGAATATTAACAATAACGATATAATACTGGCTGACACGTCACTCAGTATAACAAGAGTACCGCCAACGGTACATAATACGCCCGTGAAAAGCTTAGGGTGTTTTTCTTACACCATGATTTGTAGAACTTGCCTTCAAGTAGTATCAGCTATCACCAGGATGTGACACACTTTCTCTGCATCGAAAAAACAAGACCAATCATGTACTCTCTATGTAATATTTTCACTTGGCATACGATGTATGTGTACATGTACCAATAATTCTTGCCCCCTGCAAATCGGTCTGTATCCTGTTACTATGACCTTGACCTTAAGAAACAATAGGCATTTTCCACTGGGCATAAAGTGCATGTGTACAAAGTTTGACGGTTCTAGCCCCAATAGTTCAGTTTGTATACTGCCTACAAGGATGCCTTGACCTTGGAAAAAGTAAAGCATTTTCCTCTCACCATGGTTATCAGATGTACCACGTTTCAATATCCTGGAGCTCCTTTGACTTTGAAAAACAATAGGCATCTTCCTCTCATCATGAAAGGTGAAGATAACGAACAGTGATGAATCTCACAACTCCTATAAGCAAAACAAAATAGATAGTTGGGCAAACACGGATCCCTTGGTGACACCAGAGATGGGATCAGGTGCCTAGGAGGAGTAAGCATCCCCTGTTGACCGGTCACACCTGCCGTGAGCCCTATATCCTGATCAGGTAAACTGAGTTATCCACAGTCAAAATAAGTGTGCCAAGAACGGCTTAACAATCGGTATGAAACACGCCAGACAGCATTTGACCAAATCATAGGTTGTATTGACGAACTAGATCGTTATAACGACCATAGAATTTGCGAAATGCTGACTTCAGTCGAGACTGTTGAAACCCCTGTACTATCAACTTGTTTGTCAGTAGCTTACCTCGATTTAAAAACTGACTATACGCAGCACAAGCTCTTGCATATCGAATCAGTTGAGATATATAGTTTACACCATATGCAGGTGATAATGGTGTCAGTAGCTTACCTCGATTTAAATCACCCTCCCTCTAACAGGTACCAACTATTAAAGCACACTACCTCTAATAGGTACCAACTTATAAAGGACCCTCTCTCTAACAGGTGTCAGATTATACAGCATCCTCCCTCCAACAGGTACCAACTTAAACAGCATCCTCCCTCTAACAGGTACTAACTTATACAGCATCCTCCCTCTAACAGGTACCAACGTATACAGCATCCTCCCTCTAACAGGTACCAACTTATACAGCATCCTCCCTCTAACAGGTACTAACTTATACAGCATCCTCCCTCTAACAGGTACTAACTTATACAGCATCCTCCCTCTAACAGGTACTAACTTAAACAGCATCCTCCCTCTAACAGGTACCAACTTATACAGCATCCTCCCTCTAACAGGTACCAACTTATACAGCATCCTCCCTCTAACAGGTACCAACTTATACAGCATCCTCCCTCTAACAGGTACCAACTTAAACAGCATCCTCCTTCTAACAGGTACTAACTTATACAGCATCCTCCCTCTAACAGGTACTAACTTAAACAGCATCCTCCCTCTAACAGGTACCAACTTATACAGCATCCTCCCTCTAACAGGTACCAACTTATACAGCATCCTCCCTCTAACAGGTACCAACTTATACAGCATCCTCCCTCTAACAGGTACCAACTTAAACAGCATCCTCCTTCTAACAGGTACTAACTTATACAGCATCCTCCCTCTAACAGGTACTAACTTATACAGCATCCTCCCTTTAACAGGTACCAACTTATACAGCATCCTCCCTCTAACAGGTACCAACTTATACAGCATCCTCCCTCTAACAGGTACCAACTTTTACAGCATCTTCCCTTTAACAGGTACCATATTATAAAGTACCTTACCTCTAACAGGTACCAATTTATAATTGACCCGAATCATCTTTCCATTTGGTACAACACTGATATAGTTATGATTAATCATTATTTCATTGGGTAAAGGCGGTAGTCTGCTTCCCTTAAGGATGTGTTCTAAACAATGAATGCAATCAAAATCTCAGCCTTCACAAACATAATATCTTCGAAGTATTGGACGTGTGTGTTCATAATTCTGTCCAATCCTGTAACATGAAAAATAAGACGTAGTTTTATTGGCTCATCCTAAATTTAGTATCCTATCAAAGTTTAACAAGTAAATTGCATTCTTCTATTGTGTTATCGAATATATAAGCTCAAACACAGTATTGATCAAGTTTCTCTGAATGATTAGAATTTATCCTACCACCTCCTACCATTATTATCTTTTCCCTTTAAATATTGAATATCCTAGAAAGAAAATAAAATCATAAAAACTTAATATTTTACACAATGCGAAGTCAATATAAAATTACTAGTAAAGAAAGTTCAACTCTCTGACACTAGTATGATGGAAAATTAAAGATAACAAACAGTAATAATATTTCGGGATTGTTTTCATCGCTGAAACAAAATACATGTAGAATTTCAGAATGAAAATAGAAGCAATGTTGACTATCCAAATTGACCATATGTCTTTGTGCACCACAAAGATGAACTTACATAATGGATTTTGGCCTAAACACCCCAAATTCTTCCAAAACCAATGCACACAGCTCTTTTTCTATCTGGCAGGAAAAATGAATATATATATATATATATATATATATATATATATATGTGTGTGTGTGTGTGTGTTCTCAATGTTTGAATATCTTCACACAAATAAAAGGTATAGGTTAAAATTAGGAAAGAACTAAATTATAGTGCCTCTACATATCATACCAAATAGAAATAGAAGAAATAAAATGAGAGAAAAAGAGAGAGGTTACATAAATCAAAACGAATGTATATAGACTGCTGTTAAAGTTCTTTTGATTGTGTACCTTTCCAAAAAGTTTAATTCTCTCCTCAATTCCCTTTTCTGAATTTATCATTTCCAGATGCTTATTGAGTGGCTCAGTGTCTTCTAATCCATCTCACATGCCTCCATTGTGATTCATAGCATCTTTACAATATCGAACAATTAAATTTCATCTTTGTTTTTTATGTGTATGCATTTAATATGACAAAAAATACAGTGGATTCAATATAACCTATCATTGAGTCAAATGTTTTCTGAAGTGTTTCATACCAATTGTTGGCTGTTCTTGGCACACTGATTTTGAGTACGGATAACTCCGTTTCCTTGATCAGGATATAGGGCTCTTGGCGGGTGGTGTAATGGGTCGACAGGGGATGCTTACTCCTCCTAGGCACCTGATCCCACCTCTGGTGTGTCCAGGGATCCGTGTTTACCCAACTATCTATTTTGTATTGATTTAGGAGTTATGAGATTGATCACTGTTCGTTATCTTCATCTTTCATTGAATAAAATACTACATAAAAAGATAAATGTAGCAAAGTTATCACACCAACCCTATTATTGGGGGAATGGTACCAAAAACAAATATATTTTTGCCGAAGGATAAGCATAATTTTAAGTCTGGCACATTTAGTCAGAAAGATGGACAGAAGCTGTATACACTTGTCTTAACAATGTAGTCAGATGTTAAGCTTGTACTGACTATTTGTGCTTATTACAAGACGTAATTATTTTTTTTATTGTTTTCATCATTTTCAACAAATACATATACAGCTTTTACTCACACTCATACAGATTAAAGAAAGCGATATAGATAATTACATGTGTATTCTAGTACTTATTGTTAAAAAAAGAAAAAGAAGAAATGCTGTTATCATTAATTGAAAAGACATTTCCATTTAGACCATTTCTTTTTGTAAAATGTTTGTTTTGTAAGTTTTCCTCCAAAATGTAGTAATCATATAAACATTTCAAAACATCATCAAAAACAATATTGACATTCTTTCTTGAATATTGGAATATGTATCTCTTTACTAAGAGGATTATAAAGTTTAAAACCATGTGTTCCTTTTCTGGAAAACCAAAAATAACAGTTTGTACACTAAATCCCATTCTTTTGCCAGATTTTTGAAAAATCCAATCTGATAATTTTGTCCATAGTGTAGAGACAGAAGGACAATAAAAAAAAAAGATATGCTTAATTGTTTCTAGTTCTAGTGCACATATTGAACAAAGTAGAGAGTTTTTAATTTTTGATATATGTAGGAGTTTCTTGGTACCTAATATTTTATAGTTGAACCATATCAGTCCTGAATCTTTTGTTACAGATTTGATGTTTGTATATACATGTTTCCATTTTAAATCTAATTGCAAATTTAAATCATTAACCCATATGTTTTCACAAATAGGTCGACCCTGTGATTTTGATATTAAATAGTCATCAATATTCCTAGAACCTTTTTTTGTATTTGCATAGAACTTTAATGAATTCAGGTTGATATGGTTGAAAAATTGTATCATGAATAAGCAGTTTGATATTTGGCCATGAGTGCACAATAGCTTGTTTCAATCCCTCATATGTAGTAAATGGAATCTGAATTGAGTAATCATTTGTCATACTCTGGTAGCTGATAAAGTTACCTTGCTTATCTAATAAATCATATATTATATGAAACCCCTTGTCATATAGATGTAATTGCTTGCAAAACATGTATTTATTTTGAATCTTTACTTTATCATTATACCATAGGGGTTCAAACAAAATATGAAAGACCCAAAAATTAATTGATTTTATATAATTCAAAGTGATTTGTAAAATTCTAAATAATTTTTGTAATTCAACATTACTATTTGTTATAGCCTAATTTTGGGGACAACATACTACATAATTCAATTTTTCATGTTATAAACAGCAAGATGGATAATCATAAAGTTTACTAGTACTCTATGATGGTAAATATGAGTAATATGGAACTGAATAGTTATTCAAAACAAGAGGCCCATTAGCTAAATCGCTCACCTGACTCACCTTGGCCCATATATATTTTCCCTATATATTCGCATGTAAAACTTTGGTCTTTATTATGGCTGCAACCTACCCCCGGGGGCAATGATTTTTACAAACTTGAATCTGCAATATGTCAGGAACTTTTCATGTACAATGTAATTTGTACTTTCCTAATCCAGTTATTCTTGAGAAGATTTTAAGGGATTTTCTTCCTATATATTTGTATGTAAAACATTGATCCCTATTGTGGCCCCATATTACCCCCAGGGGTAATGATTTTTAAAAACTTGAATCTGCACTAGGTCAGGAAGCTTTAATGTTAATTTCAGGTCCTCTATCCCAGTGGTTCTTGGGAAGATTTTTAAATGACTCCACCCTATTTTGTGATTATCTCCCCTTAGAAGGGGGCATGGTCCTTCATTTGAACAAACTTGAAAGTCCTTCACCCAGGGACGCTTTGTACCAAGTTTGGTTGAAATTGGCTCAGTGGTTTTGGAGAAGAAAATAAAAATGTGAAAAGTTTATGCCGACGACAGACAACGGAAAATTTTTGATCAGAAAAGCTCACTTGAGCCTGAGCCAAAACAAATCTAGAACTTACTGACAAAATCTTAGTGCCCTGTAAATGTGATTTCTTGTATCCTTATTGATGGGGTAAAAGCATCTGTTAAATTCTGAGATGGTGTTCCTTAGTGAAATAGTTTCTTTTACAAACAGACGGAAATGTCTTTTTGTTACATTGACGCTTCGTGTGCCCTCGTGTACAAGTAAATGTATTTTTGATACCATAATCTCATCTACTGGCTGGCTTAATCCTGAAAACTGTAAGAAAACATTCTAAATGAATACATGTAAATATATAAGGGGATTTGAAACAAAATATATGCCTCTCTTACTGAACTTTGCCAACAGAATTTAAGTTTTACAATTTTCATTTGATCTTCCAACGTTGTCTACGCCATTGAGTGTAACCTGTGTGGCTTAATTTATGTGGGAGAAACCAAGGGTTCACTTAATTTCAAATTACTAATGGTGGTAACCAACTTCTTTACGAACATTTTAATCCACCGGACCACTCTATCTTGTCCATGAGGGTAAAGATTTTAGAAAAAAAATTACCATCACACAAACAATCCAACATTAAGCACCCCTTTTCGTAGACAACAAGAAGATCACTGGATCATGACCCTAGGCACTGCATTTCCATATAGATGCAATGATGATGTGGGGAATTTGACTAGTCGAGAAGGAAATAACGTGAATGTAAAACTTATACGGTACCAATATTTATGCACCAGATGCGCATTTCGACAAATAATGTCTCTTCAGTGATGCTCAACCGAAATGTTTGAAATCCAAAATAACAATGAAGTTTTAGAGCTATTATAGCCAAAAACAGTCTGCCAAAAAAAGTGGAGTCAAAATCGTCTAAGGATAAGAGCTATGCATGAGGGAGATAATCCTTAATTTTGAAATGAATTTCTAAATTTTATAACAGCAATTAAATATACATCCGTATTTTCAAACTAGTAACGAAGTACTTAGCTACTGGGCTGTAGAGACCCTCGGGGACTAACAGCCCACCAGCATAGGCTCGACCCAGGGGTCATTATGTAAAACTTATATGGTACCAATTTTGATGCACCAGATGCGCATTTCGACAAATAATGTCTCTTCAGTGATGCTCAACCTCCGAAATAACAATGAAGTTTTAGAGGTATTATAGCCAAAAACAGCGTGCCAAAAAAAGTGGAGTCAAAATCGTCTAAGGATAAGAACTATGCATGAGGGAAATAATCCTTAATTTTAAATGAATTTCTAAATTTTATAACAGCAATTAAATATACATCCGTATTTTCAAGCTAGTAACGAAGTACTTAGCTACTGGGTTGTAGAGACCCTCGGGGACTAACAGTCCACCAGCAGAGGCCTCGACCCAGGGGTCATAATGTAAAACTTACACGGTACCAATTTTGATGAATGTGATGGGACTCTTTCCCAAATACCCAAAGACCTAAACGCAGTCATGGACATCGTTCATATAAAAGACCAAGTATAAATGATGTTACGTTTGATTCCCTTTTGTCTAACGTCAACAGACAATTAGGTCCACATCATATTCGTACGAAACTTTACTCTGTTCCATTGAGAGTTTTACACACGTTATATAAAGAAACTATGGCTAGTCTATACTTGGATTTTTAAACACCTTAATATAGACTGAACTCTATGATAATGGATGTTGCCTACCACAGGCTCTATAAACCAGCACGGACCAAGGATGATATTCCTTCCAAAGCATACCGCCAGTACCTTAAGCTCAAATTTACAAACAAAGGAATATATGCCGTCAACATAAGTAAATTCTTCGTCATAAAAGGGTTCAGTTGTGTATTCCAACTTATTTCAAGTTCAAGTCTACACCCTGTATTTCCTACAGCTATACTTCTAATATTGCATCCAAACTTTTTAATTATAAACAAACTTTGCAGTGCCTAAATATAGACCATCTTATACGTAATCCACCAACATGTTCTTGTTCTTCATCTTCTTTCAACTAAAGTCCAGCTGGACATGCCATTATTGGTGATGTTGATATAGTTGAAAATGAGGACCTCAAATCACTTATTCTAAAAGGTCCTAAGTAAAGAGAACTTCGGTCTTTTAATTGGCGACAGAACTTCATCTCTATTATCAATTCTGTCGAAGATTATGCCAGACGATGGGCTAAATATGAAAAAGAACTTGATACCTTGTCAGAATGGGTTAAAAGCATAAGAGGGATATTAAAATCCCGCATTAGACATGAAAACAAACGTACGTACCATCTATCCTTCTGTGTTTAGTAAACCAGAAGTGATCAAAGAATTGGATAGGTTACAAGAAGAATATGTTTTGGTTCCAGCTGACAAAGCTAGTAACAACATTGTCTTTGTTTGTAAGGCTCATTATTACAACTGTATTGTAAACGAACTTTGTATTAATTTCACTTTTGGTAATCATACTTATACTCCAACTGCCCTTTCAAAAGATGAAATTCTTCAAAAACATGCTTCAGTTTTAGACACATTTAATATTCCAGTCAATGGGGCGAATGAATACGAGTTACTGTACCTATACTGGATTCCTAAACTACATAAAAACCCTTACAAACAAAGATACATTGCTGGATCCAGTAAGTGCTTTACCAAGCCCCCATCTTTGCTCCTCACGAAAATATTAACAGCTGTGAAGGAGAAACTTCAAACTTACTGTGCGACTACATATGCCAGAAGTGGTGTTAATCAAATGTGGATTTTAAAAAATTCTAAAGAACTTTTAGTAAACTTGAAATCGCAGAATTTTCCCCAAATCAATAACATTAAAACCTATGACTTTTCAACACTACACGACCATTCCTCACAATAAATTAAAGACTAGACTTTTTGGCTCAGTTGCTTGTTCAACAAAAACGGAAAGATTCATATCTAGTGATCAGTCATTCAAAAACTTACTTTGTTAAACACCACTCTGATTCCACGCACAAGTACTCTGAAGTTGAAATTAAAAAAAATATGCTAGAGTTCCTCATTGACAGTATCTTCGTGGTGTTTGGTGATCAGGTCTTCCAACAGTCTGTTGGAATTATCATGGGCACGAATTGTGCTCTTTTGTTAGCTGACCTGTTTCTATATTCATATGAAGCAGAATTTATTCAAAAACTTCTACGTGAGAAGAAAAAATCTCTCGCTGCGGCCTTCAATTCGACATTTAGATATACTGATGACCTTTTGTCTATTAACAATAATAGCTTTCATTCATGTAAAACTTATACGGTACCAATTTTAATGCACCGAATGCGCATTTCGACAAATTATGTCTCTTCAGTGATGCTCAACCGAAATGTTTGAAATCCGAAATAACAATGACGTTTTAGAGCTATTATAGGCAAAAACAGTGTGCCAAAAAAGTGGAGTCAAATTCGTTCAAGGATAAGAGCTATGCGTGAGGCAGATAATCCTTAATTTTGAAATGAATTTCTAAATTTCATATCTCCATTTGATATATCCCTGTGAGCTCGAAATAAAGGACACAACAGAGACGTCCACTTCTGCTTCATACTTTGATATTTTATTGAAAGTAGACATTAACGGCAAACTGACAACTCAACTGTATGACAAACGGGATGAGTTCAGCTTCTCCATCGTCAACTTCCCATATTTATGTAGCAATATTCCATTATCACCTACATATGGTGTTTATATATCTCAACTGATTCGATATGCAAGAGGTTGTTCTGGGTATAGTCAAGTTTTTAAATCGAGGTAAGCTACTGCCAAACAAGTTGATGGTACAGGGGTTTCAACAGTCTCGATTGAAGTCAGCATTTCGCAAATTCTATGGTCGTTATAGCGATCTAGTTCGTCAACCTATCTTTGGGTCAAATGCTGTCTGATGTGTTTCATACCGATTGTTAAGCCGTTCTTGGCACACTGATTTTGACTGCGGATGACTCCGTTTACCTGATCAGGATATAGGGCTCGGGGCGGGTGTGACCTGTCAACGGGGGATGCTTACTCCTCCTGGGCACCTGGTTCCACCTCTGGTGTGTCCAAGGGTTCGTGTTTGCCCAACTATCTATTTTGTATTGCGTGTAGGAGTTACGAGATTGATCACTGTTTGTTATCTTCACCTTGCATTGAAAGTTTGATGCCTATGACATTTGGGAATTACTGACGCAGCATGATTTTAGGGATTGTAGCATTAGTGAGAAACACTACACTGCCAGCGGTCTCTAATTTATGAATGAACTTGTAAATTTTTCAGATAAAGTTTATAATCCGATTGGACTACTTGTCTGGAATAAATATGGAGTAAAAGCTGCTTTATTTACCTCCCCTAAATGATGCTTTCTGTGATCTGCTGGATCTGGTAAAAACAATGAATCTCCACTTCTTCTGAATGCTTTCCTTGGCCAACTTCTCACAGAGGAGCTTTGATATTGTTTTCCTTTTCCAGGTAGAACCCGTTTTTTTAATCGAAGACAAAAATGACACCATTTTAACTTGTCTCAGTAGTCCCCATAAATTCCAGTAATTAATTCTTCATCACTGAATGTTTTAACTTCTAAATGAAAATGATTTCATATTCGAGTCTTCGCAGGTTGTTTTTTTTTTACCATTTTCAAACTGGGTCCAGAGTGTAGAATTGGGAAAATTGACACCTAAAATGTTCAAATTGGGAAAATATGATACGTATTACCTTGTGCTTAGATACATGTACAGTGTACGTATCAATAAGAGTGAAGAAAAAATGCTTTCACTCAGCAAAACATTATATATATTCATAGCAAAATCTGTGTCAGAGATCTCATTTCTTTCTGTCTAAAAAAAAATCTAATTATGTATCCCCTCTTCCAGGGGGAGACATATTGTTTTTGTATTTTGTCCGTCTCTCCTCCTATATGGCTTATCGAATAATCTTGAAACTTTGTACAATGCTTCATTCGCATTTGTAGATTGGGCATATTGGTGGGACAAGATGATCCAATTATTTTCCTTAAAGTTATAGTGGATCCAAGAGGGGTGGAAGATCAACATAATATAATTGTTACATAAGAGTCCAGTAAATGAAAAGACCCTGTCTCTATTGAAAATCCTCCCTAATTTAGATAACAGCTAAATTATAAGCTGATTTTCATGGTGTACAAAATGCATACCTTAAACTCTGGATATTTCACGACAATCCTTAAGGAAACTATTGCGAGGCAGTCCATCTTCTTGGAAGGCTGTAGTGATTGTCTTTTTTGTGTCAAGCTGAATTATGCTGAAAGAATTTATTAGTCTCACCATCAACCTTGCCTTGCATTAATTCTTTTAAAGACCACACCAGTTATCAAAATTAAAGCATTACTTGTTTCTATATATGTATATATATCAGTATCAAACTTAGTATAACATGAACCCAATTATTACAATGACCAATGTTTCAAATTTATTTACATTATAATTAACAGCCCTTGACCAAACATAACAGTCAAATTTGATCAATATGTTCATTAGTTTGTTACTATGAAGATACCCTGTAATTTTCCAACCCAGTCTCAGATAGACCTACACGGATACTATTGTAGAACAGAAGGAGAACATTTGTGGCTGGGTCGAGAATTGAAGCTGGGGACCTCTACGTAAGATTTTCTACTATCCATTACCACAATTGGTGCCGTGACCACTCCGGCACTCCAGGTTGTCCTGCCAGGGGCGAAATGAATCTGGATTGTGTGTCTTCGAGGGCGAAGACAAATTAAAGGAGGGAGGAATTTAGTTGTTAGGGCTACATAGACCGTGGGTATACGGCCTGGATAGCTCAGTGGTTAGAGCACCCGACTAGTAGTGCAGGGATCCTAGGTTCGATTCCTGGTCCAGCCAAATATTTTCTCCTCCCCTATACTGCATTTGTGGAGGAGACCTGCGAATCAAATAACATGATTATGCCAAAGCAAGTTTGATTTAAAAAGGCTATGTTTAAGGAAATTGGTTGATTTTTTTTTTATCTTTCACGATGTTGTTTTCTGGGGAGGGGGCTTTTATTCATTGGGTTAACTCATAAAATATTTTCTTACGTTAGCAGCCAAAACAAAGTAATAAAAATTAAAAGGGGTTAAATTATGAAATTTAAATTATATATTTTTCTTTATTTGTGTCCCGTGGAGATCCGGGTTAGAATAGGTCCTCAGCACCCCTTGCTTGTCGTTAGAGGCGACTAAATGGGGCGGTCCTTCGGATGAGACCGCAAAACCCAAGGTCCCGTTTCACAGCAGTTGTGGCATGATAAATTCCCCTGCTCTAAGACCATAAGCGCCGAGCATAGGTCGAAATTTTGCATCCCTTCATCGGCAGTGGTGACATCCCCATATCTGTATGAGTGAAATGGTCTCTAGAGGGACGTTAAACAATATTCAATCAATCAATCTTCATCTGTGAAACAACATACTGTCACAATCTGGGGGGGGGGGGGGGGGGGGGAAGAGAGAGAGAGAACATAACAGCCGGGGAAAAGGATGGTATCCACAGATGCTTGCTTAATACCGAGCGAAGCTCGACCGAAGGCACATCCGCGATGCAAGGCTCTAAAAGTAACACGTATGTAAAGGAAACAAAATGAGAAAAGCAGCTAATGAATGGAGATAATCTCTACATACGTTCACTAAAAATGATGTGATCCATATGGGCGCCGCAATTTTGTTTTGTTCCTTAGTTGCTTCTACAGTTATTTGTGTTTTGCCTAATCCTTGACGTGCAATTTGTAATTCAAACAATCAGTTTCTTAAAATTGAATGGTATAATTATTATTGTTGCAGTTTTTATCCAATCATCAAATAGAAAAACAGTAATACGACTAAATACATGAACGAGTTCATGAGTTTCTTTAAATATACGATAAATTTACGCTTACTTTTTTGCCACTTTGAATTTATTGGTTAATTTTGTTTAGTTTTAACTGTCTTTTGAATTGCAAACAGGATGTATTGTTTATAATTGCTCGATTTGAAAGAGAGCCTAGACGGCTAAATGTGGCGTCACAATGCACGGTTTACATCAGCTGGTGTTATATTTCCCGCGTTAAATGAATAGTTATTTAGTTATCCTTATATATCCCCCATTAAATATTTAGATGTTACTGGGAATTTAGCACATTATGAATGTCATAAATAATATATATATTTTAAAGAGACACTACAGCTCATTTTCCACATTTTAATAAAGTGTTTTTTAAACCATGTATTGATAAAATGATAAATTTCATATCGATACTGACAATTTTGAACAATTGGGATGCATCAATTTACTCTCAACTGCGCTTTGAAGATCGTTCGGAATTCAAAGGTTTCTTCATGCTGACTCGGACTTTTGAATGCTTATTTACATCACGTGGTTTTGAATGACAGCAAAGGTGTTCTGTAGGAAATTATTTAAATTCCCCTTCAAGGGGGTCCACACTCACCTTTCAAGTATAAGATTATTCCCTGCTCCTTATAATAAGTAATTACAAATCATTATTTCAACAGAAACCTTCCATGTTCCCATTGACCGTTGTTTTTACAACTAACATGTGTCGTGTTCAGATAAAAATAGCACTTACTTTTAAACGTGGTGTCTTCGCAGCTAGCCTCAATGGCAGATTTAGGGGGCCAGGATCTCCCTCCCTTTTTACCCCACAGATTGTGAATGAAAATCCAAATTTTGCACCAGAATGGCCGATTACTTTGGCTAATCTTTGACTTTCACACCCCTCTTCGGAAATCCTAGATCCGCCACTGAGTTACATGTGTTTTCCAACAGTCATACTGATCCCAAGGTAAATTTTACTTCACGTATGAGTTTTATCTCATGCTATTTTTACCTCTTTTCTCACAGAATCTTTCAAAATTCTAGATCTATCAACTACACTTTCTCTCTCTGGACGACATGCTGCACTGTTTACTGTCTATGCGCATGCGTCTGAAGACTGAAAGGAGGAGACTCGATAGTTTGTGTATAGGCCATCAAAAAGTATTAATTTTTACGTTAAAACGATAATTTTTAACTTTAGATAAGTGTTATTTTCGCAAAGTTCATACTTTCAACAATGCAACAAAAATTGAGAAAGCGATGGGAAAATTGTCATTTCATGATTTTTGCGCAAAATGAGCTGTAGTGTCTCTTTAAATGAATTATAATTTACCGTATTTAACGTAATTATCATTATCACTTGGGACACGCCAATGCTCATTTTATGCTTCGCTCGGTCCAACGGTCACACGGTATATACATATTATTCATGGTAAGTTAATGGGTTTAAAATACATACGCATTAGTATGAAACGGTCGATTCTGTAGATGACTTCTCGTTCTTTTTGTAATTTCTGCTTCCTTTGGTAGTAATAAGACTTTTGATTTTACAAAATGCTTATCTCCTTAGAACATTATTGCATACAATATTTTCCGTTCCATTCCGCTTTTTAGCAACACCCTCGCCATCCTTTTTGAAGTGCCATGATTTTCACCAATGGACTATCGGCCTTTGGAAGTAAATTGGGGTTGTTTTTTTATCGCGCCAACGCCTATCGTGAAGCGGGGCCTTGTTTTTAAGGTATCACTGGAAAGAATTGTAAATGCAGGGTACTTGGTGAAGGAGTAATTGCTACCTAATCTAACGACGAGTGTGCGTCGCAGATTGGGATCGAACCCAGAGTCTCCCCAGTTAATATACTGACTGAGGCATCACGATGGTCTGTAAGAATACATTTCTTTTATGGTGTCTTCATATAACACAGATGGTACATATCGTTGACAATGAGCACATTTAGAATTACGTTAATAAAAACAAGAAGTGGTTTTCCGTTTCTGATGCATGTATATTTTCCGATTGCAAGGCGTTTCGCATAATCACAGTGACACAAAGGATGCATACACTTGTGTAGGTATCGCTTTATAAGCAGAATACTGGATGACAATATACTTATACCAGAAGGCAGCAAACTAGCGAGCATGGTAAGCCTTTCTTTACTACCGAAAATATATTATGATCTTCCACCTCTTTTGGTGTCTAAATTATATAATATAGCATTTAAACAATAGCATAGATAGTAATGATAAAGCAAAACTATAAGGTATGAAATGCTTTGGTTTTAGTAATCAGTATTTGAATTTGTTGAATTCTGTATCTCATATTTCTTAGGTTACAGGATTTCATTTCGTAGTCTTTGCCATTGGAAGCATCGCGGTAGGATTCACGTGCGATAAAAACGATGACCACTGCATTGGTAACCTTGATATTGATTACTCCTTCACAATGATTGACCCCCAAAAAGGGCCAGTTTATGCTAAGGACCGCTTCCTCTTTACTGTTGACGGAGACGAGGAAGTGCCAACATCGGACGTGATTACTGCGGATGGATGGAACTCGACAACCACGAATTTGTTGACCGCCAATGGAAAGATGCCAGGGCCTACTATAATCTTGAATCAAAATCAGAAGGTGACAATTACTGTTAAAAATAAACTGATGAATGAGGCTGTGACCGTCCACTGGCACGGTATAGATCAACTCGGATGGCCTGCAATGGATGGTGTCGCGTACGTAACACAATGCCCTATTTCACCTGGACAGTCATTCGATTACACATTTCAGCCCCGCTTTGGAGGTACGTTTTGGTACCATTCCCACGTCGGCAACCAGAGAGATTTAGGACTATTTGGAGCCTTGATTGTTCTCAGAGAGGAAGACGATATAACAAGACAACATGTTATTCAGTTACAGGAGTGGAACCATCTTTACGACCCCGTCGCCAAGCTGAAAGCAAATCTGAAGGGAAGCGGGGATGACCAGAAATCCATACTTATAAATGGAAGGGGAGAGTTCAAAGAAAATGGCGCGCCGCTTGAAGAGTTCACCATACACAGAAACCAACAGCACCGATTTCGATTGATTCATGTAGGTTCAGGTGACACGTTCTCGTTCTCTGTACCTGGTTTAAAATTGATTATCAAAGAAACTGATGGTTTTAAAGTTGACCCAAAAATCGTTGATCAAATAATCATTTACTCAGCCGAACGGTATGATTTTGAGCTCGATCTACAATGTATGCTTGAAAGTGACACCTATGAAATGATAGTGAAAATCCTGACAGGTTCTGAATTAACAGAGAAGAATGATGTCAAGGGCGTAGCTATCATTAAGGTTACCGGCACTTACCAGTCTCCAGAGAACAGTTGGAAATTTTCTCCGTTTGGAAGAGAATGTCATGATTCTATAAGTAAATCCGACATAACTCTAAATTGTCCGTTTGAAAATTATCCAAACCAACCACTAAGAAAATGTGTGCCAGTCTCTAACTTGGTTTCCACTTTTACAGAAACAACTGATATGATAACAGGATCCTCTAAACAATTTTTTTTGAATTTTGCGTTTGTAGGAGGCCCGTCTGTAAATGGACGTAAGTTTATATGGCCAACCGTATCAGCTCTCACACAAAATGATGAAGTCGATACAAATTGTGATAAGTGCAAGGATGAAGGGGCATGCGCTTGCACTTACGCCATAACGTTGCCTTACGAATCCGAAATAATTATGATATTCCTCAACCTCGGAAAAGGAGGATCTGTGCATCATCCGATCCATATGCATGGACACACCTTTGAAGTTTTGAAAATGGAGTTCCCAAAAATTGAAAAAGATCCAGATACCGGTAAAGATAAATTAATACCAACTGAAGACATTCGATGTAGCAAAGATAAACCAAATGCTGAGAGCGATTGCAACAACGCTGAATGGAGAGATCCCTCCTGGAATGACTATAAAATTATCCCAGGGATCAACCTTAACAATGCAGTCCGAAAGGACACTTTAGTGGTGCCTGTCGGCGGATATGCCATCATACGAATCTATGCAACCAATCCTGGAGTATGGTTTATGCATTGCCATATTGACCGTCACATGATGGGAGGGATGGCGGTCATGTTATATGAAGCCCTGGATCAGGTTAAAGATCTCCCCGATCTTCCAACGTGCCGCAGCTTCAGAGATGACGAGAGCACCGGAAACGATGGCGGGATCGATGAAACTCTTCGCAAGAAAACAGAACTCTGAATATATAGAATTTAATATGAATAATATTTTTGATTAAACATATATACACTGTATAGGAAAATATGCATTCTAATATTTGAGACATCCCTTTTTCTGGTTGGCTTACAAATATCCACAATAGAAAGATATATATCAGCTATATATCCAATTCATTGCAGGACACTTAAACAAAGAAATGATATTGTTGTATAAAGAATTTATTTGAAATATAATTAGACGAATTCATACTTTTAGTATCGCATATCAATGCCTGTTAAAATCATCATATTAATATGTTATTTACATCGCATTAAAAACCAGTAGGGATGTTAATTTTGTATTCTTTATGGTATTAACGAGATTGATCGTCACCTTTTCATCAACAAGACAACAATCTTGGAGTCAAATCTTGCTGTTTAACTACCTTATTCTGTAATCTGATAGCAGTTCCTGTATATTCTGAGATTGACACTGTTTAGGAAGAAGGGTCACTTTCAGGCGTACTCATAGGCGCCTGGGTCAAAGATATTGCACTATAACATATATGTAGACAATGGAGAAAATTCGACCCGAATAAATATTTCTCTCCGATCTATGGTGTTTCTTTGTACATTTCTTTTATGAATCAGGGAGCTTAGCTACATGTGTCCCAGAACACTAATCTATCCATGGTTGATCCCGTGGGGATCCGAGTTAGAATAGGTCCTCAGTACCTCTTGCTTGTCGTAAGAGGCGACTAAATAGGGCGGTCCTTCGGATGAGACCGCAAAAACCGAGGTCCCGTGTCGCAGCAGGTGTGGCACAATAAAGATCCCTCCCTGCTCAAAGGCCATAAGCGCCGAGCATAGGCCTAAATTTTGCAGTCTTCACCGGCAGTGGTGACGTGTCCATATGAGTGAAATATTCTCGAGAGGGACGTAAAACAATATTCAATCAATCGATATCCACGTTTGAAAAAGTGTCCTATGCCATTGATTTATAATACAAGGCTTGATACTCAATCTACACCTTTCCGTACTCCATGAGCGATATTTGTCAATTAAGTTGTTTACAATGCTTACCAGCTGGTTTCAGACCCCCTTTTACTCCCGGTAATTCCTCTTTAATGATTAAAATCCTCTAATGATGGCTGTCTATCCGTTTTATATTTTTGATTTTTAAAAAAATTCTGTCGAGTCATCTCATTCAAATCTCTTATCACGGAAGTGCATAAACAGTACAAAACTCGAAACGGCTAACCTAATTAATATCGTGATTAGAGATTTGAATGAGATGACTCGACAGAATTTTTTTTTTTTTTTTTTTTTTTTTTTTGTGAATTAAAAATTCTACAATATAAAAAGGATATACAGCTCTTACTAGAGGATTTTAATCATGAAAGAAGAATTAATGGAAGTGAATTGGGCTCTGAATCCAGCTGGCAAGCATTGTTAATAACTTTTAATTGACAAATATCTCTCTTGGGGTACGGAAAGGGTAAGATTGAGTTGCAAGCCTTGTTATATATCATGAATCAATAAGATAGGACATTTTTTAAAACGTGGATAGATTAGTGTTATGTGGTAATGACACATGCAGTTAAGCTTCCTGAAACAGAAAACACAAAATGTACTGTGAGCAATGCTCACTAAGAATATTCCCCGCTTACCCCAATATCCCAAAGGGTGTTGGTAATAGGTATAAACTACCTCTTTTCTGAGTGTAAAAAACAAATGGCATGACAAACCTTGGGTATTCTCGTTTGTAGGGAGAAATGGATTATCTAGGAACACAGCATCTCCATGCGATGAAAAAAGCCGTTAAAGAATTTAAATGGAAACCATATTGCTACTTCGATGTCCAGCGCACGTGACCTTTGGACCCCAAAATCGATAGGGAACATCTCCCATGGGTAGTCCATATGTATGATATGGTGACTGTAGGTGGAAAGGATAGTGTTTTAGAGTCCGGAAACCATATTGCTACTTCAATGTCCAGTGCGCTTGACCTTTGACCTTTTGACCCCAAAATCGATAGGGAACATCTTCATCTCATGGGTAGTCCATATGTATGGTATGGTGACTGTAGGCTTTAGAGCCCGGAAACCATATTGCTACTTCGATGTCCAGTGCGCTTGACCTTTGATCCCAAAATCGATAGGGAACATCTTCATCCCATGGGTAGTCCATATATATGATATGGTGATGGTAGGTGGAAAGGATAATGCTTTAGAGCCCGGAAACCATTGCGTCTACAGACGGACAACCCGATTCCACTATACTCCCCACAACTTGTTGCGGGGGGTATAAAAATGTAAAAAGAGACACCATAGATCGTCGAGAAATGTTTAATGATTCAAATTTCCTCCATCGTTTACATATACTAGGTTATAGTGCAATATCCTTGACACAGGCGCCTATGGTCTTACTTTAACTTTACACCGTTTTCACTGCATTGTGGCACGATTAAGGGCCCTCACAGTTCTGAAGTCAAAGATTGTAGCACTTCGCGTAGGGCAGGTGATATCTCTATATGTCTGGAAATTCTTGAATGGGACATATAATACGCATCTGGTGCATCAAAATTGGTACCGTATAAGTTTTAGATTATGACCCCTGGGTCGCGGCCTCTGCTGGTGGACTGTTAGTCCCCGAGGGTCTCTACAGCCCAGTAGCTAAGTACTTCGTTACTAGCTTGAAAATACGGATGTATATTTAATTGCTGTTATAAAATTTAGAAATTCATTTCAAAATTAAGGATTATCTCCCTCATGCATAGCTCTTATCCTTAGACGAATTTGACTCCACGTTTTTGGTACTCTGTTTTTCCCTAAAATAGCTCTTAGGGCCTACAAGTTTATGTTATTTCGGATTTCAAAAATTTCGGGTGAGCATCACTGAAGAGACATTATTTGTCGAAATGCGCATCTGGTGCATCAAAATTGATACCGTATAAGTTTTAGATAATAGCATTCAAACTAACAAAATCATACTGCAACTAAAAGAAATCACAGCAAGAAATCTTTAGAAACATAAATTATATATGCGTATGCAATATTGAAAAGAATCGACTTTAAATTTAGAATATCTGTAACCAGAGCCAAAAATGTGGGCATGAGTCCAATCTCTATCAAGTAAAAAGGGTTCTAAGGATAGTTAGTGCTCCGCAAGGCGGGGCATATATCCTGGGTGTTGCTAAAACGCGGAACGGAATTTAAGAATTAGAATGATTAATGTAGCTAAGATAACACCAAAAATCGGAAGAAAATACTTTATTATGATTAAAATCTAAACTGTGAGAATTGACAAGCCGTAAAACAATTTTATCTTAAAATTCTGCATCAGAAATTGATTTTAGCGAAGTTAAACGTCTGTATAAGAATTTACAAAGCATTTTACAAGAATTTGGAAATGTCGGCATTGACAAATGTGTTAGCGAGCAGCGACACCTATGGGTAGAGAATAGAAAGAACACACGTACTTTATAGCGAGCGAAGCTCGCGTCGCGACGAGCTCGCTCCAATGATTACACATATGAGTCACGTGATTTGCTCTTCATCAGCTGAAAAAAGATGAGTATTACCCATAATGCTTCTGGAAAAAAGTCGCCGTCACTGCGGTATACTTCATGGACAAACACGTAATTAAAATAATTAGATTGTTTAGAAAGTACCATAAACGTTTTTAAATTCCAGATAAGCTTTCTTATAGCTTCAAACGTTTTGTTTTTGCTTCACCGTGTACAATGCCACATGCGAGGACCGTGATCGGTGTAGCGCGGGGTTGTGATTTTGAAGCGACGAAAGTAGGTCGGTAAGTATTCGAAGTCTTATTGTGTTTAATTGAAATAAATCTAGATAGCCAAAAGTATTGCACGGAAGACAATAGTTATTGACAAGCTAGCACTAGGAATTGGGGAGTCCAGAACTCCTTCAAAATACTCAAACACTTCGACAATATACAGGTAGGGTAGGCGCCGGGTATATTTGTCGGTGTATTTAATGAGAAATCTTCATTCCTACTGCATAAAGTCCACGTTTTTTCAACCAGAAACATTCCCTTTGAATGGTAACTCAATATTCTTCTGAAGAAACCGACACAAAATCATGATATGCTGAGTATTTGACTGAAAATCCTGTGTGGCGTAGGGGGGTGAAAATCTTGTGGCGTAGGGGGACCGAGATTTCTTTTACTTTAGCAAAGTTTCTTGTCAAAATCCACATCTTGAGCACAGCGAACATATAAATGTCAAATTCAAACTTGTTTAAGGCTACTCCGGTATTTGTACAGTAACCCTATAATGAAGTGCCTTTGACATTGTATATCATTAAATGTTCATTAAAAACTATTCTCTAAAAATATTACCACGACACCACATGATTAAAACATTGTTTCATACCTTAATGAAACTGACATGGATTCTTAATTATTTCAGATAGTGAAATGACCAGAAAAAAGAGCAATCTGTGGTTAAATAAACCCAAACGAATAATATTGGCAAAAAAGAGGAATTTAGAAACACCACTAAACGTTACTCCGAAAAGATCAAAACATTCTTCATTAACTATTAAGCGAAAATCTCCCTTAGGAAATGTAACACCGAAACGTCAACGAATTTTTTCACCTTATCCCAAATCCTGCTCTCCATTTAAAGCTAATCCAAGAGTACCACGATGCTCAAAATTACACCACCTTATAGACAGTGTTGCCCAGAAACTGGAAGCATTGGGCCTGAACTACGATTTTATTTCTTTTCTGACATTAGTTGAGGAAGGCAAATTTCCACTCAACAATTTATTATTTCCTTTTGTTTTTGGAAACGGCTCGGTTCTATTCCAAGCAAAATACATCTGAGATGAGATATTTCCATGAAACAAAACGTTTTTGGAAAACTGGTTACAGATTATTTCATGCCAAGTTCCTTTATTACATGGGTGGCCCAAGAAATGTTGGTCAAGTGAATCATTTTGCAACGACGGGTACATTGTCCCCAGAATGTGCCAATATCAATTTCGCCGTACCAAGCATTCAAACCTTATCGGCATTTAACATAGGTGAGTTTGAGATCCCAAGTACAATACAGCCAGGTACTATAGACCCCATTCTCGATACCCTTGGGAAAAGTAACGAAAATATCTTCATATTATGCGCCGACGCTAAAAAGGTCACAGCTGGTGTAGATAGAAATGGTGGTGATGTGGACATGTTTGGATTCGAGAGTGGGATGCCTCTGATGCAAAAGCAGATGCATTATGGACAAGAAAAGGGTACATTAGACTCCCTGATTGGTCTCATGAGTCTTAATGATAACAACAGTCGAGGCACGAACTTACATTCTGTCGATTGCCAAGTACTAACGACTACAATGGGATCAATTATTGGCACATTATCATACAGAATTCAAGAAAGTCGATTATTGATGTCGAGACAGGAGTTTGGTCTGAAAAAAATTATGAATGTAGCAGGTGACAGTTGGCGTGAATCCAGATATGTGTATGTTATCAGTGCCCTACAAGCTTCACTGTTTCAGCTCAAAGAATTCATTCGGAATTCGTTGAATATCATTTCAGCATTTGGCGTCTTCATAAGCAAACTAGAAAAAGCAGTGTCCCTATACGAAGATTCCGATGAGCTAGACAGATCTTATCAACATAACATGCTCACATTATTGGAAGTAGAGGAGACAACTTTTTTAGAACCAAGATACATTAAACAGAGATCTGTAGTGTGGCATTCGTTAAGAAAGCAGGCAAGGGTCACAGGTAGCAGCTTACATTCAGCGATTGGACTACGAGGATTGAAGGAACGAAAGAGACATGAAAATTTCATTGAAAAAACAGAACAATCGTTTCCCCAGGCTGTGCATGATCGCCTCAAATATGGTACAGAAAAAGAAATACATGCCATTGCTACGTTAGTTGGTAGATTTCTCCCCATTTTTTTTCCCAGATATCATTTTGTTGAGGAGGGGTGTTACGTTTTACCTGGACAAAACTTTGATGTTCTTGGAGAAGTTTCACCAGATGGCAGCATTCGCAAACTGGATTTAGATCTAGATGGTTCGGCCAAACTTGAGAAAGCAGTAGCGGCCGTAGAAATAAAATGCCCTTTTCCCTCAGAAAGACAATTACCAGTACATTATTCTCTACCGGAATATTATGTTGCTCAGTGTTTGGCTGAAATGTTTGTTCTGGAGACTGATATTCTTATATATGTTTCATACTCTAGTGAGAGCACAACATTTCACAAAGTTCACTTTGACCAAATCCTGTGGGATAGAATCTGGAGAGAAGCTACTGAGTTATATGACCAACGAGATATTATAAAGCCTACTAGAAGTAGGCCACAATTAAAATCATTCAAAGAACTTTTATCTACTTTTGTCAAGACCAAAGTTGAATTTCTGTGCGAGTTACCATCACTTCATATGATTGACAGTAGGCTATCTGGCAGACTTACTCCCAGTTCCCCATTTGTGAACGCGTGTCCAAGAGACAGAACAGAAAATGAGTGTTCTTTTGACGATATCATTGCGTCTGCAAATCGTGCAAAGGCTGTAATTGCAACTGGTTATCATCTAACGAGAAGGAAAGCAACTGAAGTCATGGTGTGGGTTTTAACGAACAAAGACAGAAATTCATCTTTAGAAATACCCTGCTCTCTTCCCATAGCATATGGACTTAAAGACTACAAATTGTCAGGAAAGGAAATGAGAGATGCTACTGAGCATGTGTTAGAGAAATGTCATGAAAAGGGAATTCATGTTGTGGGTTTTTACACAGATGGACAATGGATATCGTTGATGCATCGTGATAGCAATGGTAACCCACTCACATTAGTACAGTTACAGAAGGATGCGTGGGTGAATACTAAAGGTTTGAGCAAGGTGGATCTTATCAGAAATCTAACTGGCATCAATTGTAGGAACGACAAAAATGAGCCTCTTGATCATGTTTACTGGCAAAAACAGTCAAATGGATCACTCTCTGTATACAGTAGAAATGCCATTTCTCAGAAAGTCCGAACAAATATGGACAAAAGGCTGTGGTGTAGAAAGTTTAGGAATGTATCAGATGAGTCTGAATTGAATGTGAACACGGATATTTCTGCCGCTGAAAGAGCCTCAGACTGGTTACCGGAATCTGTTATGGAGGAATTGAGAAATAGGAATGATGACCACATCCTGCGCATCGTAGAGGAAGTTACAACAAATAGTTCTGCCATAGACTATTCTGTATCTGAGAACCACCTTAACTGTGACCAGTTGTTTGATGAAGTCATTACTACTTTTGTTGAGAATGAACAATCAATTGAAGATGAGGATCGTGAAACGGAAGTTACAGAGACAGAAAATGTAGTTGGGGACCCAAATGAGATTGCAATTGAACGAAAATTTGATTTATCTCTGCAGTCAGCTGCAACTATTCTTGATGCATTAAAAATGGACGAGAAAACCAGACGGAATTGGGAAAAGGGAACAAACGAAATCATCCTTGATAGATTGTCAACACTTGAATATATAGGATCCCTTTCGCACCCAGAACTTAATGTTATGTATGAATCAATGAAGGGGGGTATTGAAAAGAAATTTCAACTCTTTAAAAAGTCTTGGAAAAAAGATAATAAAATTCAGTACATGTGTGATATTTTAGGGATTTGTTCTATGGACATCAATTCTCTGGTGGCAAAGCCGCGTGTAAAACTTAAATCTCCACTATCTTTAAGTAAAATTGCAGCAAAAGTAATGGCTTCTAAAAAGTATCCAAAAGCTGTTTTGCGTTCTGCTTACACTGCATATACATTTCCTTCAGTTTTGAGAAAGTGGCAATATGAAGCACCCATACAATGCCCAACAGAAATTCAAGGAGTTGAACAATCCATTGAACTATGGTTCTCCTACCCTGAGGTGAATGAGAAGACTGGTGACTTGTTGGCAAAAGGGATTGACTGCTCTCATAACTTCACTCACCTGCGCGTGCGTACTTGCACTACAGGTATATGTGGAGTTCCATCCGATGCTTGGAAAGCTTGCGCTAGATCAAATGAGACAATTTTGAAAATACCTTTAGTCGAAGATTTAATTGATAAACAGAGTGTTCCTAACGCAAGGACCAATTTTTGCGAGGAAGTTGAGCAATGGATGCGTCAAAACGGGTATGAAAACGCAGCAAATTTGACACATATAATCAGAAACTGGTATGCTGCAAGTGATGACTCTGGAATAAGTGCGTTAGATCGGATTAAATATCTGCTTGAGATGAGGTATTTGTTATTGGATGGGGTTGATTTTTCTATTTTCCCCCCCGTTGGTAGATACATCAAAGGCATTCCAATAATCACCTATGAGGGGATTTTAATGGATATAGACACTAAATTACAAATGTTTGCAATAGTTGGATCATACAACATCCGATCAGTTGGTAGCTTGGCAGCCGAAACTACAGTAGGTATCCTACAGTCAATGTACTCGAACAATCAAGTCTCAATAAAGGCCCGAGATGTTCCAGTTCTGATGACAAGTGTAGTGGAAGTTATGACATGCAAGTTGAATCCGAATAGGTATTATTTATTCATAAAATCAAAGATACCTTTTGATAAAATATCTGTAAGATTAAACTGCGTGCTATGTTAAAGGAAAATAGTTTGGTGAATAGTATATTTGTGTCATTACAGACGTAGAATCAGGGGAGGTGATAGGGGTCTAGGTATTTACATGTGTAATTAGAAATTGTTGGGTGATTGCCCCTCCTTCATCTTATTAGTGGTAGTGAAAATGGTAAAAATGTAAGGGAGATCCCCCCCCCCCCCCCCAATGATTTAAGAAATTAAATTTTAAGGAAAAATTGAGGTTGTGTAATGAATACACGCCCCCGGAAATTTAGAAGTTAAAGTTCGGGGAAAAAAATTGAGATTGAATGGTGAATGCTCCCTTCTCTCTCATCGACCCCCCCCCCCCCCCCCTCACGATTTAGAATTTTGAAATTTAGGCAAGTGACAAAAGTAAGTTATCATCTCTTCACTACCGGTCCCCACTTTCTATATTTGCGGGAAAAGTGCATGTATTTATGTATATGTATAATTTATCTGGAATTCTTTTCAGAGGATTTCTTATGAGGACTTCAAGAACCAGTGGAATTTATCCCGAGCATGACGCAGAAAATAATACAGCTGTAATACTGAACGAAGATCCTAAAACGTTTTCTACGATGGAAAATGAAATAGTTCCCAGGTATCAAAATTCTACGGAGTGTCATTTTTAATTTGTTTCTGTAGCTATGTCAAAATCAGTTGACAAGAATAACATTTAGTCTTTAAAGCTTCTTCTAAAAAAAATTTGTAGAGATCACGTATTTGATTGCAAACGCCAAAGGGTGAAAAGAAAGATAAAGTTTGGGAATATTGCAGAACCAATGGCACCCTCTCGGGGAGCACTTCCTGTTCGACAGTGGCATAGGAAGGACGAGTCGAAAATCCTCGCAACAAAAAGACTTGGAATTCAAATAACTGAATAAATATACTGATAACAATATCTTTATAAACAACAGTTTTATTAATGTACAAAAGAAAAAAACAAACAACTATTCAATGACTAGAGTTATTGGTTCACTCACTAGACTTTTGTTGCAAACGTTCCTGAAATTAAAGTATTTGAACCCGTTTCCCTCTAAAATGAATATGGATTTTCCTGTCTGGAGTTAGATCACATATTTATATAACTATTCATGTCACGGATTATGCATATGAAGCGATATGTGTAACGTAACATGTATAGAGTCACGCTAATTAATTACATCTTGAGATCGAATCACAAATTCAAATTAAAAAGTATTGATAACAGAAGTGACTGATAAAACATATCTCGTTTGACATGACAAATGAAATATAACACACATGTCATTATTACAGGGAATAACTCGTTATGTCCAAAAAGCTTTGAAATATCTCGAATCAAGGTCTTTCAATGCAATTCACTGGGATTGAACATATTTACACATTTTGGAATGCCTGTTCAGGGAAAATTGGTAGGCAAAGTCTTTCCCACAAGCACATGCGTATCTTTTATCAGTGGTGTGCTTTCTCTTAATGTGCACAGCAAGGTATCTTTTCTCCGAGAAAGATGTATTGCATGTGTCGCATTTAAATCTTTTCACTTTCTCTACCCTACAGTTGGCCAAGTGATTTTTCAAATGTTTGAATACCCCATTACATTTTGAACACATTTCGTTTATGCATGTGCTTTCATGTGATTTAAGGTGTCTCCTAAGAGCATAACTGTCTTTGAATCTTTTTTCACAAGATTCGCATATTTTCCCCAATTCTTTATGTTTAAATCTGATATGTGAATCCAACGACTCTCTGGAATGGTACTTTTCTCCACAATGTGGACAAAGCAAAAGAGTAGTGCGTGTATCATGGATCTTTTTGTGTCTCGCCAAGTTGTATTTACAAGTAAACGTTCTACCACAGTGTTCACAAGAGAGTTCATTTGATGTCGCCGCATGCGACTCTAGGTGACGTGTAAGGTTTGATTTTGTCGAATAATGCTTCCCGCATACATGACATATATGTACTTGCTGGGTTGATTGAGAATCCACTTCTTCTATGTGGTCAATGAAACTGCTATCCATTTTACTCTACAAAAAATGAATAACTTTAACATATGGATAACCGTCAATCACATATGGTAATTTCACTTGTGTACCCTTTAATGCCTGTCTTTAAACAAAATGATTTAAGACTTTTCTGTATAATTTTGAACCAAAACAATATTTATATGCAATGCTGAAGATGTGAACTTTGCTAAAGTAAAAGAAATCTCGGTCCCCCTACGCCACAAGATTTTCACCCCCCTACGCCACACAGGATTTTCAGTCAAATACTCAGCATATCATGATTTTGTGTCGGTTTCTTCAGAAGAATATTGAGTTACCATTCAAAGGGAATGTTTCTGGTTGAAAAAACGTGGACTTTATGCAGTAGGAATGAAGATTTCTCATTAAATACACCGACAAATATACCCGGCGCCTACCCTACCTGTATATTGTCGAAGTGTTTGAGTATTTTGAAGGAGTTCTGGACTCCCCAATTCCTAGTGCTAGCTTGTCAATAACTATTGTCTTCCGTGCAATACTTTTGGCTATCTAGATTTATTTCAATTAAACACAATAAGACTTCGAATACTTACCGACCTACTTTCGTCGCTTCAAAATCACAACCCCGCGCTACACCGATCACGGTCCCCGCATGTGGCATTGTACACGGTGTGCTTGGTTTGAGAGAAGAAGGAAAAACATTGCAGCTAATATGACGTCACAATATAACTGTTTACATCCACCGCGTTATATTTCTCTCGTTAAATGAAGAGGCGGATAAAATGTCTATAAGTCGTGTTGCAAGATGTTAATGGGCTTTGCTCGTCTCAACAGTCACACCGTACAACATATTATGCCCCCCCCCCCCCCCCCGGTAGCAAAACGTCATTAACGCACATTTACATGTAAATTTACACATAATACAGTGTATGTGTGTACCTACAACAGGAGTGTGGTATGTATATAACAACGACAATTCATGATCTTATTAGTCAACAAGTTAAACATCTTGTGTTTGATATATTATTTTTTTAAGTAACAGAGACTTTGTGCCTGCAGAACTCTAAATCCTTAATAGGGGGACTTCTAACAGTTTATTTTTATTTTCTATTCGTAGGTGACGTAATGAGGCCTCGACGGGGAGTTTGCCGAATCGTAGTGCAGTAGACTGTGACGTCATAGCTACGGATAGACCTCTCCTATGTGACGCAGTACAATATACAGATTTGTATATTGTGAGTCCGCGATTATCACGCAGGCAAATAACACTAAAGAAGTAGTTCGTAGTTAAAAGTTTGAAGATATTGATATTAAGAACATTAATATAAAAGTATGGACTTTATTTTAAACATAAAATGATCGAAAGATCATTAAAAAGTAGGGATACTCTGTTCAAATTATTGTGTAAAGTAATGAACTTAATGTTTACGTTCTTGTTTTGAAAGTTGTTTACGTTTGACGTCATGTTTTTCGTCATTCTACAGTGACGTCACAGTATACGCGGCCTAAGAAATCGCTATCCCATAATACCTAACTGGAAGAGTTTGGTTTGTGAGCAAACGCACTCTGGTGGAAGTTTGAAGTCCAGAGTAGTTTGGCTTGACCTTGTGACCTCAAAATCAATAGGGCAATCACTACCTATGTTTACGTCTTAGATTTGACGCGGCCATGACACGAGCGAGGCTCACACTCGCAAACTCTCGGTTTCGATTGATTGATCGTGATTTTACGCCGTTTTGGCAATTTTTCAGCCATTTTACTGCGGTTAACTAATTGAAAAAGTTTGGTTGTGAGTGTTGGAGTTTCCCTGACAGCCCCAGTGAGATTACTCTTTTTCAAAAATTAGGAAAACGGTTTTTTTTTTAGTGCCGGGGGTGTAATCCTTGACACGGGGCACTCTTCAACGTTCCATCCGACGGACATAAAAGTTTAAAATACGTAAACAGGTCAAAATACAGATCATTTCCTGTATATGATCAGTTGTGTTATAAAACTATTCAATTTTTTCTGTAAAAATCGCATTCTTGTAAATATTGTAAAATAAAATGATTGTCACTATTTGTAAAAAAAAAAAAAAAAAAAAAAAAAAAAAAAAAAAAAGCTCTTGCATTGACTACACATTACCAAAAAGTTTATCCCGTATGGCCGTAAAATCACTACATCTATATGAATGTGAAATATAGTTAATAGATAGTCACAGGATACACATACAGGCTTAACGTAGTTCCACACTCCTGTGACGTCATAGGATTTTGCAAAGTCAATGATTTAATGACAGGAACATAAATTTTGTTGGAGCCTTTTTCAATAGTTATTGTAAAAAATCTTGTTAGCCATAAAATATTTCAAAAGTCTTAGTTATATTTGAAAAGTCAATGATATTTTCAAAATATTGAATCCAAGGACAATAACTCTGTTTTCATTAAATTATTTTATCAAGTTCATTATGCGATAGATTTCCTTTATTTTTGACAAACATTTTACCAAGGTGATAAGGAATCATTATCTGTGTCTTTTCATGAAATAACATAAAATTTTAATCCCGAGTGATTTTGAATAGCTCAACTGTATGGTGCCAGACTTCGTTTTTTTTATGGGGGTATACATACTCTGGAAGCTATAGATTTGAAATTATTAAGGAAAGGTATGGATTTTTATTTTTCATAAATAAATATAACAGATGTACATTTTACTAATATAAACAGAAAAAATGATATGTAAACCATACAATAAGGAAAATGCGTCCCCATTTGTTTGTTTTTTAACAGTTTGGAGAATAATGCTAATTCAATAATTTTGCACATATCATTCTAAAACTTGATAAACATATTGAAAATGACATGTGTTTTAGTTATTGACATGTTTCCCGATAAATAAATGCAATTCAAAACATATTTTGTTGTTTTTATTTTAAAATAACAACAAATAACTGTTTCCAATGAATTTCATAAAAATCTACATAGGGGTACACGACTTCTGTAGTGTCTATAATGAAAATTAATATGGAAATCCTTAACTGTTTTGCCTTTTTTCATTACTCTGAATGTTAATTTATTGATTCCAAACAAAAAAATGCTACCTAAACCCCAAAATTCCAGGACTAAGGACCCACCTTAAGTTTAAGTTCTCTGATTAGTAGGTTAAAATTGGTCAATTTTGAATGTTCGATGCTTATTCTTGAAATAATCACTTCGTCCTGCCGTTTCATTATTATGTTACACGGTTTGTTTGTTTTGTTTTAAATAAAATAATTAAAGTTTATTTACTTGTGTCACAGAAATCTCAATGAATTTGCCAAAGAAAATTTACATATAGTTTTATGAAATATTTTAAATTTATGTAGGGATTTTTAAAGTGTGCAATATCATGTCACGGTGCAATTTTGTCTCTATGTCTGCTTTGGTGTTGCCAGGGATACCAATATAGTTTAGGATCGAAGCAAACACTCTACCACTAAGCTATCATGACCAGTTAGGTAGAACCAGTGTACAAAGATTTATGTCTTTCACGCAAACGATTCTCAACGTATTGAGCAGACAATATTCTGAAGATTTGAAATGAAAGCGCTAAAGCTTTACTAAACGTCTTCGTGTATCTTTTTTATTTTTTACCTGTACTTTTACCGATCATTGCGAAAAGTAACTATTATATATATATATATATATATATATATATATATATATATATATATATACATGTATATATATATATATATATATACACACACACACATCGTTACAGGAATTAAACAGATTACAAGAGGAACACTTTGGAAAAAATCCTGTCGCACCCCTCAATTTAGATGATGAAAACCCAGATTCAACTGACAGTGACTTAGATACCAGTAATGATATACCAGTAGCTCAAGAGGTCTCACGTCTACCAGAAAAGGATATCGAGAAGCTAACATCAGGATGTGCATGCGCCAATGTTTTGAAAGGTTATACTGAAAGACTAGTAGATTATATCCAGAATGTAAGAGAACTTTCCAAGTGTGAAAAGGACATCTATATCATGGGAGCTCTCAAGGTTAACGGATCTACAGCGACAAAGAGTCAACATGAAATCAAGAGACATCAGTTTTATTATTGTTTCAATGTGTCTGAAATTTGTGTTGCTGCATTTCGAATGATTTCTGATATTGGTGAGGACATGATGAAGAACATTACAAAACATGTTTTGAACAATGCCATCACACCCCGCAGTCATGGAAATGCTGGAGGGAAAACCCCCCAAATGCTTTTGATTTTGAAGAATATAAACGAGTTAAAACATTTATTACTACTTATGCAGATGACTACGGTCTTCCACAACCTGCTGCACCACGAGGAAGAGATGAAGATCCACCTACATACCTGCCAGCTTCACACTCAAAGAAACATGTCTATGAGCTATACAAAGCAGCATCACATGATAAATGTGTGGGTTTGCCAGCTTTTATTACGATCTCGGGAAGGAACTATGTCCTCACATCAAAATCAGCACTCCAAAAGATGACGTTTGCTTCAAATGTGAGACTCATAGAAAGAAGGTTGAAGATGCACGATCAGAAGAGGAAAAATGGAAGCAACAACAGCATACCTACTTCATATTGAAGAAGCAAGGCGAGAAAGAGAGTCATACAAGATGTGTGTTGAGGCATCAAAGGAAGATTTGGTAGGGTATGTCCGTCCACTTGGGCCAATTCCACAACAATCTTCAAGATTAAAGAAAATTAAAAGAATTATACTTTTGATTTTGCCCAGTCCTATATTCTACCCCACCATGCAAGGGAAATTGAACAGCTATACTTTACAACCCCAAGGAAAATCCACCTCTTTGGTGTAAGGCTTGATGGACTGTCCATGCAACTGAACTACATGATGGATGAAAATGAAACAATTGGTAATAAATATTTAGTTAAAAATACATTGTATGATGAATTCAATTAAACAGAATTGTTTATTTTGAATATCATTGATGTCATAGAGCTGTCATCCAAGTCCAACAAAGCTGTTTGCTTCTCAGATGATGCTTGGGTCTGGAGGAATTGGAAGATTTAAAGCAATCAAGGTTCATTTTTTATTTAATCAGAAAATAGAAAACGAAAAGGAACAAAAGATAGCTATATTCTTTTTTAAAAACCACGTAATTCTTAAAAGTGATTTCTTAATCATCAAATATTTATTACTTTTAATGTTAAGGCATATAGAATCCATTCGTGATATATTTTACAAGGAATCCAACAGTATCAACACTTTAGATTTAGTGTTCATGCTCCAGGACACGTATTTGTGAAACGCCGTGCTGACTCGGAAGAAACCAAACTTCAGCTTCATCAGTGAATGATTTACCAGCCTTACAGAGAAGAGATAGAGATACACGTATCTTTATCGCTTTGTCAGACCATCTGCACAAGACCAGACCTGTCCTGCTCCAGAAGAGTGATTTTGACGTTACGCTATTTGCAGAAATCAATTGACGTCAAACATGTTTATACGTTATTGTGTTTGATGACCTATAAAAATTTAATCTTATCAGCATACTGTCACATTTAAAGTCCAAACTGCTTTCCGTTCATTCATAACCAAATCTGTGTCTAGGTAAATAGATAAATTTTATCCCAAACTTTCACCCATACGTTTAAATCAGGTTTGAAATTGCCGACTAAGCAAGGTCTATTTTTAAATCCTAGTATTCGAACTGGTTTGCTTTGGTCAGTTTGGGCGTAGCAGACACGACTAACGGACGTCAAGTAACTCGAAATTCTTAACATTGTTAGATATTCAGTTTGTCATATTGCTTCAGGCAGGTTCCATTATAGCACTTCTGAGGTAAGCTTACCAGCAGCAGCAAAGATCAAAAGCAACAAAAACTGAACTCTCTAAACAGATACGTAGCAAGAACAGGATTAAAAATCAATGCAGGAAAAACCAAAGTTATGCGTCTAAATGCTGCAAACAACACACCAATAACCATCAACGGGAACAACATAAACGATGTGGATGAGTTCATTTACCTCGGAGCAACAGTAAGCAAGACAGGAGGTACTAATGAAGATATAAGAAGAAGAATTGGCCATGCAAGAGTAGCATTCCATAAGCTACACAAGATCTGGAGCAATAACCAACTCAACAGAAAAACAAAAATGATGCTCTTCAGCTCAAATGTAATAGCTGTGTTATTGTATGGCAGCGAGACCTGGAAAATGACAAAAGGGGATGAAAAACTTGTAGATACCTTCCAGCACAAATGTCTTAGGAAAATCTTAAAGATATACTGGCCAATGAAAATATCAAATGTAGCAGTTAGAGAGATAGCAGGAGTGGCAAAGATCAGCACTACGATAAAATCACGCAGATGGCAGTGGATTGGACATGTGCTACGGATGGATACAAGAACACACCCATATGTAGCCCTTAGTTGGACACCAGAAGGAAAAATAAAGAGAGGAAGACCGAAGGAAACGTGGAGAAGAACAATAGAAAGAGAGATGAAAGAACTAGATTTTGGGTCATGGACAGAGGCAGCAAGATCAGCCCAGGATAGAAGTAAATGGAGAGGACTTGTTCATGGCCCTATTCTCCACGAGGAGAGAAGGAATTAAGTCAAGAGGTAAGCTTATCTACTTCATTATTGATATTAATTTCATTTCAGTTTATTTATAAAACTCCCAAATTTCTTCACTTGCAGCTTATTGTTGACCTTGTTGTGTAAAGTTGGTTCAAATTTGCATATTGTTAATTTTGCAAGTACTGTGTATAGTTTTTAAGTATAGAGTATGTGTAAAACTCTCATGAGTACACACGTAAAGTGACGAGTATTACTAACAATGTGGGGAAAAAAACATTGTCAATTATCATACACCAGTATGTGTATTGTGTAGTAAGTAGAGTACATGCGCAAGTATATGTATATACTGAGTATTGATTATATGAAGTCATTAGTAGAGTAAAAGTACATATATGAGTATATACAATATATCGTGGTTGTAGTACAAAAAATGTACAGTGTAGTAGTGATGCGTACATATGCGCACTAGGTTATGGTACATGTGCAATGTGAGATAACAATATGTATACTTGAAATGTGCAACTTGATTTTATAGATCCTTTAAATTAGCTTCAAAAGAAATCAAGGAGAAGTAAGAAGTAAGAGTGGGAGCCAGAGGAACGTATTAATATTCCAAACGGAGCCACCATTCCAACTGGACCCAAAGTGTACAGCTAATGAAACAACCGCAGTGCCATTAAATTGACAATCACAAGACTGAGTTTTAATTATATTGCATTTATTTTTGTAATAATTGGAAACGAAATGATGTAAAAATAATAAATATGTAAAGTGTACCATTATCTCTTACGTGACAATAAAACGTGACACATACATTACAACAAAACGTGACACATACATTACAACAAAACGTGACACATACATTACAATAAAACGTGACACATACATTACAACAAAACGTGACATACATTACAATAAAACGTGACACATACATTACAATAAAACGTGACACATCCATTACAATAAAACGTGACACATACATTACAATAATATTTCCCAGGAATGATGTCCATAAGTGTTTACTTCCATTTAGCATTTAAAAAATTATATTTTTTCTCTCTTTTATTTGCAATACATATATGTTCACATAACAAAACAAATATTGAACATTAGATTTTTCATGAAAGTATTCAAATCATACTGTAATGCAAGGTGAAGATAACGAACAGTGATCAATCTCATAACTCCTATAAGCAATACAAAATAGATAGTTGGGCAAACACGGACCCCTGGACACACCAGAGGTGGGATCAGGTGCCTAGGAGGAGTAAGCATCCCCTGTTGACCGGTCACACCCGCCGTGAGCCCTATATCCTGATCAGGTAAACGGAGCCACCCGCAGTCAAAATCAGTGTGCCAAGAACGGCTTAACAATCGGTATGAAACACGTCAGACAGCATTTGATCCAATGCGAGGTTGTATTGACGAACTAGATCGTTATAACGACCATAGAATTTGCGAAATGCTGACTTCAATCGATACTGTTGAAACCTCTGTACCATCAACTTGCTTGTCAGTAGCTTACCTCGATTTAAAAACTGACTATACGCAGAACAAACTCGAATCAGTTGAGATATATAAACACCATATGCAGGTGATAATGGAATATTGCTACATAAATATGGGAAGTTGACGACGGAGAAGCTGAAATCATCCCGTTTGTCATACAGTTGAGTTGTCAGTTTGCCGTTAAGTCTACTTTCAATAAAATATCTAAGTATGAAGCAGAAGTGGACGACTCTGTGGTGTCCATTATTTCGAGTTTACAAGGATATATCGTAATCAATAATTACACGTAAATGATATATGAATGCTATAAAATAGTGTACTATGAAAATCATGTTCTAAATAAATTGCTACTAAGTAATTTAATACATATTATATGTTTATAAATGATATCTGATATAAATCATATATGAAAGCAGTACAAATTATTAGAATCAAACATATATATATGATAATGTACTAAATAAGTTGATCTAATGTATAAATGATATAAGAAAGCTATGAAGTAATGGACATTATATATAAATGAAATATTAAAGCATTATCAAATCTCCCTCACGCATAGCTCTTATCCTTTATTTGACTCCACTTTTGGCACTCTGTTTTTCCCTAAAATAGCTCTTGCAAGTTTGTCGTTATATATCCGAAAGCCACCAATGTCTGCATGTAGGACACACCTTATTTACAGTCCAACATTGCCCTTAGGTAAACAAAGTGTTAAGGGACTGTCTCCCTATACACCGGGTAGCTTTCTATTATCTTAAAAACTTTAGATTAATATATTTTTCCTAAAGAGAGTTACTTGCATCTAAATAAAAATTATCTATAATTTTATTTGCTTTTCTTAGGACATTGTTTTGCATGAAAAGACAGTGTTTCAGTGTCATTCGAAGGTTTTCCTCAGACATATTAACATTGTTAACTTTACATTTCATTTTGTATTGATAGATTGTGAAAGAAATAAAGGAAATCATGTTATTTAATATAATTCTTCATAGTAAATTCCCAATACTATGTTTTTCCAATTTTTATGAAATTTCAAAAAAGTGCTAATTTTCTCCCATGCATTTCTTGTAAGTTTACATGTGAATAGAAGGTCTTCAGTGTCTTCTACAGTTTGACAAAATTCACATAAGGAAGAAACATATTTGTTCCATTTACTAACACTTGAATTATTACATAAAAGACAGTGTAATCATTTGTAGTTAAATTCTGCAACTTTTATTTCGTATGTGTTTTATTTTGGATATATATAAATATTTTTCCAAACACAATTGTCAGATATTCTGAAAATATTTTACCACTTTTTTTCATATATTGGTTTATGGAATTTTAAATTCAAAAATATAAGGTAATAAAAATCACTACTGAGATATTTCACTGACTTTACACTTCTGTCCTTGGATAAAAGTAATTCCTTATCAAGTATATTTACATACTTTGCATAGCTGCAGTCAAACTTATTTCTGTATAATCTAGTGGCATAAAGTATTCACAAATATGTTATTCTTTTTTACTACTTTATTAGTAAAATATAACGAATCATGCATGTCTCCATCATTATTGAATAAGTCTTTAACATACAGAATCCCACTTTTTATCCAGTTTATAAAGAATAGATGTCTGGATCTATATTGAAATAAATCATTATTCCAAATCAGTTCAGACAAGAATTCATCTCTTTTCAGTGTACTTATGTTTTTACATTTTTAACCCCCCCCCCCCCCCACCTCGAACGAAGTTCGGGGGGGGGGGTGGTATTATAGGAATCACTCTGTCTGTCCGTCCGTCTGTCTGTGTCCAGATTCGTGTCTGGGCCATACCTTCTTTGTTCTTTGACATAGGCATACCATATTTGGCACACAGGTGGATCACCATGAGACGATGTGTCATGTACCTTCATGACCTCTATTTGACCCTGACCCTTGACCTTAAGGTCAAAATTAAAAGTGTTTTTACAATGGATTCGTGTCCGGGCCATAACTTCTTTGTTCTTTGACATAGGCATACCATATTTGACACACGAGTGTATCACCATGAGCCGATGTGTCATGTACCTTCATGACCTCCATGTGACCTTGACCTCAAGGTCAAAATTAAACGTTTTTACAATGGATTCGTGTAAGGGCCATGACTTCTTTGTTCTTTGACATAGGCATACCATATTTGACACATGAGTATATCACCATGAGACGATGTGTCAGGTACCTTCATTACCTCTATATGACCTTAAACTTTGACGTCAAGGTCAACATTGATTATAGGGTTTTGACATAGTCATACCATAAGACATGGGTGTATCACCATGAGACTATGTATCATGTACATTCATGACCTCTTTATGACCTTGACCTTTGATTTCAAGGTCAAAATTATAAGTTTATGCCATGGATTTGTGTTCGGACTATATCTTCCATTTTCTTCTACAAAGGCATACCTTATTTTGACACTCAGGAAAGAGGTAATTTATATCTATTAACAACACCCTTTGGGAGATTGGGGTAAGCGGGGGGTATTCTTAGTGCTCACAGTACATCTTGTTGCATTTGTTGAATGCTGTGAAAACTTCGCCGTAGAAATGTAGTATTGTGTTATTGCACAGATCCCTATCTAAAAATTTATAATCCGTTGTTTTTATAATTTTTTTCACTGACATATTTATCCTTTTTAGCATTTTATTTAGCATTGTGTGTGTTATACTTTCTTTATCCAATGGTCTCTTTATCCAAGATGCTTTTTCACCTAGAAATTTACTCTCAATATCAACAATTCCTATACCGCTTTGTTCAATTTTTCCGATGAGTGTATTTCTTTTAATTCTATCTCTCTTTTTCCATTAAAAGTTAAAGATCAGATTTGTGATACCTTTTTGAAAAATTCAGGTTTAGGATTAAGCAAAATGAAGGCATTTTATAAATCAATTTAGATATTGCCAGTGTGTTTATAATCGTACATTTTCCAAAGATAGTTAAATTTCGTCTCTTCCAAACACTTAATATTGTTTTCCAGTTTTTCTACTTTACTTATCCAGTTTTTTGTATAGCATATATAATGATATTCAGAGAAAGTATTAATATATGAACCAGTCAATAGGCATTCTGTTTGATCTGAATTCAGTTTAGGTCCTGCAACATTACATTTTTGATCTCTAGCGCTTTCTTCAGTGAATTTGGATCGCTTGACAAGTTTGTGCAGTCGTCTGCATGTTGTACGATTTTAAGATTAGCATTATCTTTTCCATTTAAAATCAAACCATGTACAGCATCATCATTTCTAATTTTGATGACTAGTATTTCTAAGTCAAAAATAAAAAGAAGAGCTGATACAGGGTATCCTTGCCATCTGTTATTTTTAATTTTGAATATTGGTTTATTGTATAGCGTTTTTATCATTCTAATAAACATGTTATCAAAATTGAACTTTTCCAAAACTTTGTACATGAAATTATATTCCACCGAGTCAAAAGCTTTCTCAAAATTCATCTTGGTCATACAGCATTCAAATAACAAAAAATCAATATTTGCATAACTGGCAATATTGTGTCCAAGTGAAATCAAAAACGTCTTCAACAAACTTGCACGAGCATTTCATGCCATGAGAAATGCGTTTCTCATCACAATTTGCGCTTTTGCTATCATTGCACGATTTTCACTCAGGCATCGGTGTCTGGTTCTTTCTAAAATTTCAAACTCACTTGAGTGTTTATACTATGTTTATCAGGCGTCGCCTGACGACAGAACAACTGGGCAGATGTATTGGAATGCTTGACGCTGGCTATTCACAACGTGACGTTGCAAATGCACTAAACGTCAGCCAGAGCGTTGTAAACAGGGCCTGGAACCGACAGCAAACTTTTGGTAAAGCAGCACACCGACATGGGGGGTGGTCGTCAGAGGTCGACAACCCAACGCCAAGACCATTTTGTGGCTCTTCAGGCACGACGCCATCCCTTCTGGACAGCAACCAGCCTACGTAACGACCTCCTGAATGCCTCGGGGGTGAATGTGTCCACTCAGACGATACGGAATCGGCTTCACAATGCAGGTCTCAACTCGAGAAGGACATGTGTTCGAGTCCCTCTGACTGTTCGACACCGGCGGGAGCGATTGGACTGGGCTGAAGATCATGTCACTTGGACACAGAACGATTGGGTTCAAGTTCTGTTCACCGATGTGTCCAAGTATTGTTTGGACTTTACAGACAGGAGGCACCGAGTGTGGCGACGACAACGTGAACGTTTCCATGATGCCAACATCAGTGAACATGACCGATATGGTGGTGGTCCCATTATGGTCTGGGGTGGAATCAGCAGGGATGGAAGAACATATCTTCATGTCCTGGAGAGAGGAACAATGACAGGGGTGCGGTACCGGGATGAGATCCTCGATGTTTACGTCAGACCCTACGCTGGTGCTGTTGGCCCTGAGTTCATCCTGATGGATGATAACGCCCGTCCTCATCGCTCAAGGGTGGTGGAGCAGTACCTTCAGCGGGAGAAAATTGTCCGTATGGACTGGCCAGCGCGCTCGCCGGACTTGAACCCGATTGAGCATGTATGCAATATCCTGCAGGTTGCCCTTTCACGCCGTAGAGCACAACCCACGACTTTGGCAGAGCTCGGAAACGCCCTCGTGGAAGAGTGGAACAACCTTTCCATTGGAAATATCCGGGTGCTTATTGACAGCATGGCTCGATGTTGTCAAGCCGCCATTGATGCAAGGGGAGGCTATACCCGGTATTGACACTTCATCGACCAAGTGTAATGATGGACTATCCCCAAAAACTGTGTAATTCTTTCTCTGGTTTGCTGTTAACTTTTTGTAATGAAATGCCTTTTGGTGTTGTTATCGGATTTCAAGCATTCTGTATTGATAAAAGTTCATGCCGTTCATGAATTTTCATTCATAACCTGAGTAAACACGTTTCTGAGTCAAATGTCTTTTGTTATGTTAGTGGTAAATTACACACATATAACCTTGTGATCCTTATCACATTTTGAGTAGTATATAATGAGCTTTTGTCATAATATATAAACTACATTATTTTGAAACCTTTTAAACACATTAGACATTAAATTTTTATCATTAAAAGTGAAAAACAAAATTGGGGGGGGGGGGGGGGGGGGTCGTGAATCAATCCTTTTTAAAAACTTGAAATGTTTCTTGGCTCAGTTCGCTCAAAATCATTTGAAATATTCCCTATGAGTGATTACAGGAAAAGTCAAAGAATTTAAAGAAAGCGAACACAAACAGCAGAGACGACAGAAAGACCATTGATAACAAGTTATTGGAAAAAGCAGATAAAAAAAGGACAAAGAATGCAAACAATGACTAGAAGGAAGAGTGAGTACAGGGATATGAATCGAGTTAAAGGAGAAAGAAGGGAACAATGAATGGGGTAGGACAAAGAATTCCGCGTGAAAATGTGTACAAGATTTTATTGATCCAATAAAGCCCCCGCAGAAACATTAAAGAGTTACATACTTAGGAATGAAGACTTATAAGATAGAATATTTGACGTTTAATATTAGAATATGAAGTAAACAGTTTAAAGTATTTCAGTTAAGATGATATATAAATGACAAGCATTGCCCACAACCAAACTAAAATTAAATGATATTACAGAAAATATCTTGAAATTAACATGGTACCTGCAGCTGATGACGTCTCGGTATGAGTGGAAATTCATCGAATAGTACAACAAACAGCCTATAAACAATCGAGTTATTTATGAAACTTACATGGCAGATATTTTTACGCATCTTCTACAGAGTATTTTTAAGTTTTGACATCGCATCAATATACCGCATTCATCTGATATTGTGTCATTGTCATAATTGTGTGAAAGGTCATAAAATCAGAATGAAGTTAAGACAAGAGGCCCATGGGCCTAGAATCGCTCTTCTGATACATTGTAGAACAGGCAAAAATTCTCACTAACCTAGATTCATCAATTAACAAAGTTTGATGATGTTAAGTCAAATAGTACCTGAATATTTAAATGTAGCTGTCCAAACGTAGGTCACGGTGACCTACTTTTGGTCGACACACTGAAGACTCAAGATGCATCAACTGACAAGTCAAATAGTATTCAAATATAGCCGTCAAATTCCAAAAGAAGGCCACAGTGACCTACTTTTTGGTCGACACACCCCAAAGACTCAAGATGCATCAACTGACAAAATTTGATAATTGAAGTCAAATGGTATCTGAAATATTCAGATATAGCCGTCAAAATCCAAAAATAAGTCACGGTGACCTACTATTTAGTCAACACACTCTGAAGACTCAACATGCATCAACTGACAAAGTTTGATAATTGTAAGTCAAATAGTATCTGAAATATTAAAATATAGCCATCAAATTCCAAAAGTAGGTCACAGTGACCTACATTTTGGTCAACAAACTATGAAGACTCAAGATGCATCAACTGACAAAGTTTGATGATAGTAGCTTTCAGTGTCCAAAATATGCATCTAAAATTGAAAATTTGAATGTCTGCAAAATTCAAAAAGTAGGTCACTGTGACCTACTTTTTTTTCTAAATATGTTTCGAGGCCTCTAGACGCATCAACTTACAGGGTTTGATGATTCTAAACCTCTCGGTATATGATTTAACCTAAAATGTATTCATAAATGATTAGCCATAAAATTCAGAAAGTAGATCAGTGTGACATATTTTAGGTCCTAAGATGCATCAACTGACAAAATTTGATGATCCTAGTCTTTATACTATGCAAAATATCAAAGATTTAACCAAAAAAAATTTAAGGTCAACTTTGAAGTGACCTTGAGACCACACCCTTTGCCCCAGGATGATGCCTTCAACATTTTTTTTTATTATCTACAACCTTCTCCTCATCCTTATGCATAAGTTTGGTGATAATTCTTCAGAAGAAGATTTTTTATCAACCACTACTTTTGTTTGCATTTTCCTAATTATCTAATTAAAGGGTCACAACCCTAGTTTTAGTACAAATGAAAGCCCTTGGGCCAATACACGTATCAACACATCGCTGCAAGTTACGTCCCTTTGCGGGGTCAGCCAAAGGTCAATCGGTGAAAAACCCAGTTTTCCTTCTTTACCTTACCAAATGCGAGATGTTATTACTTTGAATTTTAGCCAATTACCAAGTTTTCATACAAGTTAATGGGTTGCCCCAATCTGGGGCATATTGTAGTTGACTGCAATTGATGGAAAAATAACAGATGTCAAAGCTACAGATAGGAAAATTACAAAGGCCAACGATTTTTATCCGAGAGATGGCGGACAAGGGATGTAACTTTCGCGAAGTGTTGATACGTGTTTTATCACTGGTTTACATGCCATTTCATTGCAATATCGCATAAATGTTATAAAGGTGTTCCGTGTTATTCTGTTTCATATAAAGAGAGGATTGATTGATTGTATCTTGCTTAACGTCTCACTCGAGAATTTTTCACTCATATGGAGACGTCACCAAAACCGGCTTCAAATTTAGGCGCTTACGGTAATTGAGCAATGAGGGTTCTTTAGCGTGCCACACCTACTGTGTGGCGGGACATCCGTTTTTAAGGTCATCTCCGAGGACCCGTGACATTCACACCTGATGCCGAGCGTTTGGCGATGGAACTGTCACTACCCATTTTAACGACTTGGGTCTGTCGCGGCCGGGATTTGAACCTCGGCCTACCGCTTGCGGGGCCGAACGCTCTAACCTCTTGGCCACCGCGGCGGTTATATAAAGAGAGGAAGTACTCAGCTTTATTGAAAACTTTACACAATTTGACCCATCTATTTTCATCAGAATATCTGTAATATATTGGCAATTTCATCATGTATTTAACAATTTGTCCCACCGTAATAATGGTATGTGACCATGGCCGTTCGACAAAAATTGAACTTTAAGTATTCGATGTATAACGATCATATCATTTTGAAGGGTTCATTAAATAAAAATAATCCACCGTAGGAATTTTCAAAATTTTGTTTGTTGCTTGATTTATTTCACCTAGGTTTTTACAATGAAGTCTATTGGAAAAATATGTTGAAAAGAAATTATATTTTTACACAAATCTCTTGGTAAAAGGTTACATACACTTTCTCGTGATAAAAATATGAAATAAAATTAATCATTTATTTTTAGAAACTTCGATTCTTCTTATCTTGACAGAGGACGGACAACTCTTTAAAAAGGCTCGAGTGCGAAAAGGTCAGCTCCTCATGTGAAATTGATCCAATTCACTTTTATCATTTTTTAACAATGAACATTTACTTTGATGAATAGTAGTTGGACTCCGTTTGGCTTAAGTTCACAATAGAAGTATGGGATCACAAACATCATACAAAATTGCACCTACAGTGTATGTTATCTCTTGAATATTTTGTGCTATAGTATAAAAAAGTGTAACCACATTTTCCATATTGGATACAGTAACATTGTTCTGATTTTGTTATCACCATTTATTTCATTTTAACATTAGAAGTCAAGAAGAATTTCCACAGTATTACTCAATTTGTGTTGCTATGGTAACAGAAATAACTTTTTGAATGTCTTTTTTTCAGAAAGTTCACAATCTAGCCTTAAATCTTTCAGAAAATATTCATTATAGGTAAATAACACAAAAAATACAAATAAAATGTCATATTATATCTTTCGGATTTCAAACATTTCGGTTGAGCATCACTGAAGAGACATTATTTGTCGAAATGCGCATCTGGTGCATCAAAATTGGTACCGTATAAGTTTTACATCTTGCTAATTTACAAGACACGCATTGATTGTTATGTAAGCGACATACAATTAATTAAAATTAGTGATATCATAAGTTACAGTATGAGTCCTTGTTCCTGAACATCTACCCGAGTCGCTTGAGGTTTTTACTTTATTTTAAACATTATAGATCTGTGATTTTCTTTATGAAAAGGTTTTGAGTATTATTTGTGTCCTAAAGCATTTTGTAAAAGTGTTCTATTTCAGCACTGTTTTGACATACTTTTAATAATTTAGAGACTATAGCTGGTTCCTTGGTTGCGTCAAACTTAAGACATGGAAATCGGTATTGACTGATCCTTCCCCCGACACTCAAGTTTTCCGGATGAGACCCTAAAAACGGAAGTCCCGGCTAGTTGTACTTAGCGCAACCGCATGTCACCAAATTTTTCTGAATATTTCTCATTGAACGTATTGGTTTGATATTTTACAGGAAGTTACACGTGCGGTCGCGTGGCAAAAGAAATGTCTTTCTCATGAACAGCGAGTGCCTTAACTTTCGCCTCTTGAGAACATTTTTAAAATGACCCCTCCTATTTTTGCCTTTTCGTTATTATCTTCCCTTCATTTGAACAAATTTGAATCCCCTTCACCCAAGGATAATTTGTATAAAGTTTGAATTGAAATTGGCTTGGTGGATCTGGAGGAGATGGAAATGTGAAAAGTTTATTACGGACAGACGACAGACAAAAGGTGATCAGAAAAGCTCACTTGAGCTTTCAGCTCAAGTGAGCTACCTGATATAAGATAAAATGGAAGACTGAATACTTATAGAATGAAAAGAAATAAATTTGTTATCAACGACACTTGCTACAATTTAACTTCTTTTTCAGATATGATGAAAACTGAAGTAAAAAGTTATGGTTTTATAAATTATAATGAAAACAATTTAACGTATGGAACAGTAAAGAAAAAGATAGGGATGAGTAATAAACAAATTTTGAACATCTGAGAAATGTTTTTTCCCTACATTTTTAAAAAGGAGTTTTAGGAATGATTGTCACTGGCAATGGTGACGTCTCCATATGGGTGACAGATTCTCGAGTGGTACGTTAAACAACATACAACCAAATTAAGTCAAAAAATACATGTGAACCCATGCATCTATTTGTGATTGGTATCAACTCTATTTTATTGGATGCCATACACTAATCTTCTTACATCTGTTTGTAGAAACTGAAGAGCAGACTTATTCAATCAGAGCGAGGTGCAATGTATACGAGGAAGGAAATCTAACACGACGTACTAAAGCTGACAGATGATGAGAATAACTGCATGGGGGATTGTCTCAATCCCCTTGACCGTTGAGTTCTCCAATCTTCTGCGTTCACCTATTTGTCTACGCAATGCTACAGTCAGAAATACGTGGCAAACTAGGCCATCACAATCCGCCTGCCCAACGACATACCAGGATGGGTCATATCATCTGTATAAGAGAAAGAACATTGTAGGAAAGTGTCACATGTACAGTTTAACATGATGGTGCAAACATGAAATTTTGAAATATAACGGTACATTAACAGCAATGGTTATCATTCATTACCATAGCTAATTAATCCCCTATCGATTTCTTCCGTCCCTCTGTCTGTCATCCCGTGGTGATCCGGGTTAGAATAGGTTCTCAGTACCCCCTTGCTTGTCGTAAGAGGTGACTAAATCGGGCGGTCCTTCGAAGGAGACCGCAAAAATGGGGTGTTGCTAAAACAAGGAACGGAAAATATTTTATGCAATGATGTTATGAGAGGTCAGAATTTTATTAATCAAAAGGCTTATTACGAAGAAGGGAAGCAGAAATTACAGAGAACAGGAACTCATCCTCAGAATCCACCATTTCTTATTATGTATTTAAAAACGGTGGATTTTGTGGATTAGTGTACTAACATATAGGTTCTTGCTTAATATTTGTTACAGTAAGTTTTAATGAAAATATTAAGCAAGTGCCTGTTGGTACCATCCCCTTTACCGGCGTTGCCCCCATCCACCCACCCCCAACCCCCCGATTGTGACAGTATGTTGTTTTACAAATGAAGAAAAAAAAGATAAACATACTGAAAAAGACTTTAATTATAATTGAACCCCTTTAAAATTATACAACTTTATTCTTGCTGCTATCCTAAGAAAAGATTTTATGAACCAACCCAATGAATAAAAGGTACTTAAAAAACCGAACAAAAACAACATCGTAAAAGAAAACCTAATTTTTGGAACAATTTCCCCCAAAACATAGCCTTATTAAATCGAATGTGCTTTTAATCGAACTAGATAGACTGCCCACCATAAATAAGTATACACTTATGAAAATAAGTTACTTGCGCATGTAGAATATAGGTTACATCATAGATTCAGATTTTTCTATGCAAAATACACAACTCTTACATATTAATAGATTACATAGGATTTTAAACTTTCTATATCCTTATTCTTTATCAAAATATTTCATATTCTGAATTTTTGAAAAAGAGGTATTATGCAAACTTTTACTAAACATATCAGTGTGTATTTGATATGTACTTTTATAATATCTTTTGATTTTTCACCTTGTTACACCCCAAATCGTCGCCGGCGAGGATTTGGGATGGGCGAGGATTTGGGGTTTCTTATGTAACACCTCAAATAGTCGCCCGTCCCAAATCGTCGCCGACGACGATTTGGGCATAACTTCACACCCAGTTTCAGTTTCTTTATTTCCGTGAGCCATATGGCTCATTGGATTCACATACACATACACATATATATACACAGGCAGTACAGTAGATATATAGATATAATACATACAGGAACAGTATATGGAGAGTACATAAACTTACATAACGTTATACACTTAATGTCATTGCATAAATTTAAGTTATATATAAACACAGTATATATATACATTACAGGTATTCATAACCAATTACACAGATTCATAATATGTACATGTACTGTATCTGGTATATGCGGGGGGGAAATCAATCTAATTAAAATTAGATCTTCCATCCGCTCCCCAGTCTTCCACGCGACGTATAGAAAACTGGGGAGCGGATGGAAGATCTAATTTTAATTAGATTGGGGGAAAATATGCTCAATGTACTAATTGATAGCCGTGTCATTACGTAGTTTCGCGGCACATTTCAGATATTTACCTAAATTACTCAGTTCTTTGATGTTATTTACACTCAGAAGCTTGGTCAATTTAAATACACTTGGTTTTGCATAATAGAATTGTTTAATACATGTATATATTTTTTCTTAATTCATTATAAAGAGGGCATCTTAGAATGAAGTGGAATTCGTCTTCAATAGCATTTAAGTTACAGTATTTACAAATCCTCATGTTTCTGGGAATATTTTATGTCTACCGGTTTCTATGCATAATGAATGTGACGAGGTTCTATAACGAGTAATAAGCTGCTTACTATACGAACTATTGGTTTTGTTTGATAATACTGTACACAAAAATTGTCAACAAGGTGCCGATATAGCATACACTTTGATGAACTTTCAAAACTACACATTATATTTTGTTTGTATATAATATCTAACATTTTCTGTCCCCCTTCCTGCAACATCCCAAATCGTCGCCCCTATTGATAGTGCAATATTGTCCCAAATCGTCGCCGGGGCGACGATTTGGGGTGTAACACATCTTAAATAAATCAATATTACAATTTGACAGACTAAGCCAAAATATCGAATGTCCATTATTGTTTCCCATAATTGAAGTTGTACCTTTAAATGATTATTTTATTAAGATAAATTGAAAGTTATACACAGTGAATTCAATTCTTTTTCATTATATTGAATATACATGTATTTCATTCCAAAATGTGTATTTTGCGTATTTATGGTGGGTAGTGTGTGTTTAAGATAACTACATGTACACCTGGTTCAATACACATTTTAAAGCGAACGAGTCTGGTGTGGAAAAAAGGTTTGCCTCATTTGGGATGAATCTATATGAAAGTTCGTACATTTACCGATATCCTGCGGAATAGTGTTGGAACTTGAGAGATACAGCGGGAAAGAAAGATTGAAACAGAATCAATGTAAACTAGGGTGAAGTTTACGACTCATAGTAAGATGAATCAACAGATTTATTTCATAATATATGAAATGCCTAAAAGGCTAACACAGAATTTATGCTTGAATGGAATTAAAAGTCATCTCATATTTAATCTAAATGTTAAGATATACAATTCTTTAGTTTAGTTTAAACAATATTTATTCATAAATAATTTGATAATGTTTACAAACAATGTCTTATACATGTAATAGATTGAGAAACAAGCCAAAAGGCTTATATTAATCTTGCTCTCAATATCTTACAAGTAAGAGGTGAATGAAAATTCTAAGTATAAGTCATTACCAATTATTAAAATAATACATGAAAAAAAGAAATAGGAAAAAGAAAGCAAACTGGAATGGAGTATTGAAAGAAAAATAACACAAGTTTATATGTATAATAAGTGTCGATACAGATCAAATGAATATAAACTATAGACAATGTTGAAATAACAAATTGTAGAGTTATGCCATGTAAACAATAATTAATAAACACAGGTTTTCTACTTATCACAACCTTGGTGCAAATGAGTATATTTAATATACAATATGACATTATTAGATATAGTAAAACAGCTTTCGAACCCTTTACTTTCAACTAGAAATTTCTGGACTAAATAAAAAATGTTGTTATCACTTTCGGATAAATTGCCCTGACCGTATAACAATAATTCTACATTAAGTAGATATGGCAGTGTCAGAATTGTATTGGTCCTAACTCTTGAGTACATATTACAGAGTAAAAGAAAATGATCAATACTTTCTACTTCTCCACAAATGCAAAGAGGTGAATTGCATAATTTTTCTTTGAAACATATGAAGATTAAGAGCACTGTATTCTAATCTCAAATTTGCATGAAGAGTTTGTCCGATTTATTTAGTTTAGAAATGAACTGCCAAAATGTTTAATTTGTTGAATTAATAAGATCATGAGTTATCGTTGTTTTATACATATCAAACTCCTTGTTGTATGCACACACATACACGGTATTATGTGTAAATACATTTACATATGCGTTAATGACGTTTTGTCACGGGGGTATATAAACCACAAGTGTTCTTTTCATTCTCTACCCATAGGTGTCACTGCTTGCTAACACCTCTGTCAATGCCGAAATTTCAACAAAAATTTAAAACGCTTCGTAAATGGTACAAACGTTTAACTTAATTCGCTTAATCAATTCATGATGCAAAATTTTAAGATAAAGTTGTTTTATCGCATGTAAGCAATCCCAAATTGTTGATTTTAATCAAAATGAATGATTTCCCTCGATTTTTGGCGTTAACTTATCTACATTAATCATTCTAATTCTCAAATTCCGTTCCGCGTTTTAGCAACACCCCGCAAAAACCGAGGTCCCGTGTCACAGCAAGTGTCGGACGATAAAGACCACCCCCCCCCCCCCCCCCCCCCCCCCCCTGCTCATTGGCCATAAGTGCCAATTGTGATTGTGATTGTTTTGCTCTTTTCCGCCACACTCAACAATGTTTCAGTTATCTGGTGGTGCCTAGTTTTTATTGGTAGAAGAAAGAACCCAGAGACAATGTACCTGAGAAGAGACCACCGACCTTCCGAAGAAAGTAAACTGGGAAACTTTCTCACTTGGCGCCGCGAGCGGAATTAGAACCCGCGCCAACCACAGGCCTAAAATTTGCAGCCCTCCATAGGCAGTTGTGACGTCTCCATATGAGTGAAACGAAAGGGACGTTAAACAGTATTGAATCAACCCTCTGTGTGTCAGTCTGACTGTCCTATTGGTTTTCCATACTTTTTCCCGCTATGCTTTCGGGGATTCATTTGAAACTTGCAGTGTAGTTTCAGTTTGGCAGACTACGGATCAAGTTCGAAAGTTGTACCGTTTGATGGACAGGCGTGAAAGAAATCAATTTTTATATTGTTACATTTTATATTCATTGGGATCGTGTTCCGATGGAAAGGCTGTAAAAGTATGACATTAGAATAAAGGCAGTCACGAAACTCGGTTGCTGATTGTGTAAATAATCAGTTTTATTAATTAAACATTTCAAGCTCATCATTCGCAAAAGGAATATATAGCAAATCTGTTAATCACGGGAGTATTTTTTCTATAGTCGGTGAGTTAAGTCTGATCAGTTGACAGAACTCAATTTATCATATTCCAGCACTCCAACTGAAATCGCTGGTAATCGAAATCGACCTTTGAACAGTTGCTAGTAATTAGTATTACGAATTGAATTCAGAAGTCCTTTAGGCATATAAGCAATCAAATGTAAATATGACTGTTATATCAGGAGTGTTGTTTTGTGTTGCACATTATTTCCCCGCGGGTATTTGTTGTTGTATTTGTTGTTGTTGTTGCATCAATGGTGAACCAGATTTGATGCTCTTTGAACTGCATCGAAACTAGTAAAACGGTACATCGCAAGATGACGGAGTTCCGAATTTTCTTTCTTTGTTTATAAAATATAGTCATAGTTATGAAAGCTAAATATCCTATGTGTAATACGACCTATCATTGGGTCAAATGCTGTCTGACGTGTTTCATACCGATTGTTAAGCCGTTTTTGGCACACTGATTTTGACTGCGGATAACTCCATTTACCTGATCAGGTTATAGGGCTCATGGCGGGTGTGACCGGTCGACAGGGGATGCTTACTCCTCCTAGACACCCGATCCCACCTCTGGTGTGTCCAGGACTCCGTGTTTGCCCAACAATCTATTTTGTATTGCTTGTGGGAGTTATGAGATTGATCACTGTTCGTTATCTTCACCTTTCATATCTACGGTATACAGAGATAAGCTTTATATTTATGAATTGAATTAAAAAATTATAGAGTTCTGAATAAGACTATAACCCTTCATGAACAACGAACCATCAAAGTCGAAACTAATTCAATACTGGTAAATATGGTGACTTGGTAACAATATTTTAGGTCACAGTTCAAGGTCAAGTAACATTCAATGTACATTCTCTCATATATTACATCCATTATATTGAAGGGGCGACGGTAGGGGTCCAGTATTGCTTATACAATGCTCTCAGAATACATGTTAGACAGATACTTTTAAGAATGAGAACTGCTATCTATACGAGTATAAACTAGGAGCAGCATAGGGCTAAAACATGAAAGGTGAATATAACGAATACAAAATAGATAGCTGGGCAAACATGAACCCCTGGACACACCAGAGGTGGGATCAAGTGCCTAGGAGAAGTAAGCATCCCCTGTCGACCGGTCACACCTGTCGTGAGCCCTATATCCTGATCAGGAAAACGGAGTTATACGTACTCAAAATCAGTGTGCCAAGAACGGTCTAACAATCGGTATGAAACACGCCAGACAGCATTTGAACCAATGATAAGTTGTATTGACAAACTAGATCATTATAACGACCATAGAATTTGCGAAATGCTGACTTCAATCGAGACAGCTGTCAGTATCTTGCCTCGATTTAAAAACTGACCATACGCAGAACAAGCTCTTGCGTATGGAATTAGTTGATAGACATATAAACTCTATATGCAGGTGATAATGGTATATTGCTACATAAATGTGGGAAGTTGACGATGGAGAAGCTAAAATCATCCCGTTTGTCATACAGTTGAGTTGTCAGTTTGCCGTTAATGTCTACTTTCAATAAAATATCTAAATATGAAGCAGAAGTGGACGACTCTGCGGTGTCTGTTATTACGAGCTCACAGGGATATATCGAATCGACATATGAATGAAAGTTATTATTGGTAATAGACAACACGTTGTCGATACATCTAAATTTCGAGTTGAAGGCACAGCAAGAGATTTTTTCTTCTAAGGTAGAACTGCCACAGTGGCCGAGAGGTTAGAGCGTTCGCCCCACATGCAGTAGGTTGGAGTTCGAATCCCGGCCGCGACAGACCTAAGTCGATAAAATGGGTAGTGACAGTTCCATCGCCAAACGCTCGGCATCAGTTTGAATGTCATGGGTCCTCAGAGATGACCTCAAGAACGGATGACCCGTGTCACAGTAGGTGTGGCACGCTAAAGAACCCTCACTGCTCAATGGCCGTAAGCGCCGAGCATAAGCCTAAATTTGAAGTCCTTCACCGGTCTTGGTGACGTGTCCAAATGAGTGAAAAATTCTCGAGCGAGACGTTAAGCAAGATTCAATCAATCAATCTTCTCACGTAGAAGTTTTTGAATACATTCTGTTTGATATGTTAGTCCCCGAGGTTCTCTACAGCCCAGTAGCTAAGTACTTCGTTACTAGCTTGAAAATACGGATGTATATTTAATTGGTGTTATAAAATTTAGAAATTCATTTCAAAATTAAGGATTATCTCCCTCATGCATAGCTCTTATCCTTGGACGAATTTGGCTCCACTTGTTTGGCACGCTGTTTTTGGCTATATTTAGATCTAAAACTTCATAGTTATTTCGGATTTCAAACATTTCGGTTGAGCATCACTGAAGAGACATTATTTGTCGAAAAGCGCATCTGGTGCATCAAAATTGGTACCGTATAAGTTTTACATATGAATATTTCGTTTTCCACTTTTGTTGAAAAAGCCACTGTCTATGATGCAATCTAATTAAAATTAGGTGTTAGATCCGCTCGCGTACTCGCATTATGTATGCGAGTACGCGAGCGGATCTAACATCTAATTTTAATTAGATTGTCTATGATGTTAAATAGTCTAGTCTTTAATCTATCGTGAGGAATGGTAGTGTAAAGTGTCATAGGTTTTGATGTCTCTCCTTCATTTTTCTATACATGATCAAGATATAAGGGGCCACGGCGGGTGTGACCGGTCGACAGGGGATGCTTACTCCTCCTAGATACCTGATTCCACCTATGGTGTGTCAAGGGGTCCGTGTTTGCCCAACTCTCTGTTTTGTATTGCTTAAAGGGGTTATGAGATTGATCACTGTTCGTTATCTTCGCATTTCATGGTAGTACTTATGTTGTATTTTGTTTTATACCCATGCTTGTTTAACGCAAATAGAGGACGTTTCCTTCATATAGATGTCATCCTTTTAAATCAATTAGATGCGAGTATGATGGAAATTCAAATAGTTCCACCCACATTGTTCTGCTCACCAATGTTATCCAATCGATTAGATACGGCCATAATAGGAATTGAAACAGTTTAAAATCTTTAATAAAATAATATTTCTACCAAACCTTTCAAATTTTCTCATCTATCTTACTCACCAACTAATTTATTTGCTCATCGTTGTTTAAAATAGTGTTCACCATATGAGCTATAAACCTTTCTTCTAGTATTAGAGCGTATGGTCCTGGGGTCATGCATTGCAAAATCAGACAGCATTTGACCCAATGATATGTTGTATTGGCAAACAACGACCATAGAATTTGCGAAATGCTGAGTTTAAACGGGAATGTTGAAACCCCTGTACCATCAACTTGTTTGTAAGTAGCCTGCTTCAATTTAAAAACTGACCATACGCAGAACAAGACAAGGAAGTATCTCCTGTTGAGCGGTCACACACACCGCGAGTCCTATTGCTCAGGTGAACAGAGTAATCTGTAGTCCAAATCACTGTGTAAAGAACGGCGTAGCAATACGCCAGTTTCGAGATACGAACTCTTCTGTATAGGAGGTGCATTTAGTGGAACTTTGAATGCCTAAGTGGGACAGAGCGGATATACAGCCAACGAGGAAGACGATGAAATGTATTAAAAGCGGCTTCTCTTTAAATATGTAAATGTGGGAAATACTAAATTCTATCGAAAGAAATGTTTTACCGAAGTGGAAACATACAAACAATGTCATATTTGCAAAAAATATCTTAGATATGGTACTTATGACGAACGAAATAACGTGATAGGATAAGAATTCTAAGTATTTAAATACTTATCACTTACTTAGTTTGTGTATCACTCGAATTCGGGTTATCAAACAGCATATGAGAAACTTGCTGAGTACATTCACTTACGTTGTGATGAATATCTGCCCCACTCCCGCGTGTGAACAAATTCTTTAGCGCCTTACTATGTACGAGAGTTCTCCAAAGGGAAATAACTCGGACGTATTTCGAAACCTGCGTATTGATGTGATTACTCCACGATATAGTTTGCCACTACAACCTATCATTGAATCAAATGCTGTCTGACCTGTTTGTTAGACTGTTCTTGGGCACACTGAGATTGTTAGACTGTTCATGACACACTGATTTTGACTACGGACAACTCCGTTTGCCTGATCAAGATATAGGGCTCACGGCGGGTGTAACCGGTCGACAGGAGACGCTTACTCCTCCTAGGCACCTGATACCACTTCTGGAGTGTCCAAGGGTCCGTGTTTGCCCAACTATCTATCTTGTATTGTGAATGTGCTACCTTGGCTTGCGGTGCTTATGCTATAAACAATTGCAGATTTCATACTCACCTCCAACAGAATTATGAGTTTGTACACAGTGCTTCAACTCTTTATTTAGCATGCACAGTTTGAAAACTTAGGTTTACTTTTATTGTGTAAAACTTATACGGTACAAATTTTGATGCACCAGATGCGCATTTCGACAAATAATGTCTCTTCAGAGATGCTCAACCGAAATGTTTGAAATCCGAAATAACAATGAAGTTTTAGAGCTATTATAGAAAAAAACAGTGTGCCAAAAAATGGAGTCAAATTCGTCTAAGGACAAGAGCTATGCGTGAGGGAGATAATCTTTAATTTTGAAATGAATTTCGTACATCGAAAAGAACTTTTTACAAATATCGACTATCATTATACTATACAATATTTACAAGAATGCGACCTTTACAGAAAAATTTGAAAACTCTTATAATACAACTGTTTATATACACGAATTGTTTGTTTTTTAACCAGTTTATATATTTCTAAGTTTTATGTCCGTCGGGTGGGACGTTAAAGGGTGTCCCGTGTCTAGGATCACAACCCCCTTGGCACGCAAAAGATCGTTTCCCTGATGTTCGAAAAAGAGTAGGCTCACTGGGGGCCGTCAGGGAAACTCAAACACTTACAACCAAACATCATTCAATTAGTTAACCGCCGTAAAATGGAGGTGAATGCACTTAGACGGATTATTAGACGAAAGGTTTATCAATGCCTCAGCTTTAAAAACATTATTTGCTTTCAACGAGAACAGTTAAGAATTAACTGAAGTTATTTGGCTATCGTGCAAGACGGTCCATTAAAAGAACTTTTCTACACCCAACCAGAAAACAGCACTTATGCAGTGGTGTCAGGAACCCCAACATTGGAACCTAATCTCTTGGAAGCAAGTCCATTGCTTGGACGAGAGTCGCCTTTTGCTATATATCATAGATGGACGAATGTGTGTATGGCGGTAACCTAGAAATGCATATGCTGAAGAAAGATTGTAGAAACTATTCTGTTTGGTTGTAGGTCGGCTATGGTGTGATGCTTTGTCTCCTACATTCTGTTTGGTTGTAGGTCGGCTATGGTGTGATGCCTTGTCTCCTACATTCTGTTTGGTTGTAGGTCGGCTATGGTGTGATGCCTTGTCTCCTACATTCTGTTTGGTTGTAGGTCGGCTATGGTGTGATGCTTTGTCTCCTACATTCTGTTTGGTTGTAGGTCGGCTATGGTGTGATGCCTTGTCTCCTACATTCTGTTTGGTTGTAGGTCGGCTATGGTGTGATGCTTTGTCTCCTACATTCTGTTTGGTTGTAGGTCGGCTATAGTGTGATGCTTTGTCTCCTACATTCTGTTTGGTTGTAGGTCGGCTATAGTGTGATGCTTTGTCTCCTACATTTTGTTTGGTTGTAGGTCGGCTATGGTGTGATGCTTTGTCTCCTACGAATAAGCTGGCTCTTACGAAAGGGGCATTCTTGCTGCAAGTGTTCTGCCTCATTTTGACAATCATCCTCTTCGAGTTCATGGATGACGATGCCAAACTACATTGAGCTTTAGCTGTGCAGGATGATTTGCACAAAGAGTTAATTGCGAAACTACCATGGCCTGCTCGAAGTCCAGGTTTGAACACTATAGAGCATAGCTGGGACTTCATTGGTCGCCGAGTTCGTCAAAGGGCACTGCCAATTCAAACATTAGATGAACAGGCACAGACACTGCATCAGGAGTGTCAAGCTCTACCACAACATCAAGTTCAACGTTTCATCAGAAATTGAAGACACCTAGAATCAGCCATTCGTTTGAACTGATGTTACACTAAATACTGAAAAAATTTAAACTTGTTTAGTTCGAGGTTTAACCATATTAAGAAGGTACTCTACATCGTCATAATGGCTGACTTCCTTTTAAAACATGGATGAAAATATAAATATCAGAACATTTGTCTATTCTTTTCTAAATTCATCGCCTAGCTCGAACTGTAGATCGTGTGTTCCGAGTCCAGGAGAGGTTTTAAATTTTTTTCAGATTGCTTTCTACGAAAACTGCATTTTTTGACTAAATAAAGTAAGTTTGAAAGTTTTCAATTTCAAAATACTGTAAATGTATTACATTTGGCTGTGTATTCTATTTAGCGCCTTTGGCGGAACGCAGCTTCCGCTAAATCAAGTACATCGCTAAATGCCATCCGTAAATCTAGATGTTTAAAGTAATTCAGGAATGCGCTAAATCAAATCTACGCTAACTTGTTGAAAAAATGATTTCCGCCAAATATCGTACACGCCAAATATAATACGTTTACAGTATTGTTGTACATATCCTCCACTTTTCATCCATATCAAATTTCTCTGGTGTATCATACATCCTTAACTCGTTCATAATGAATAGGCATTTGAATCAATAGATAGAGGCATAGTTATTCACTGTATTTTTCTCAATATCTCACGTCTTTTTATCTTTGAAAAAGAATGACACTGTATATTTATTGCTGTTGTATTTACGTGTTTATTATAGAGATCAAGGATTGCTATCAATAAAAGCAACGTCAAACATGAAAAATGGTGTTCATCCAAAAATGTAAAATCAATCATCATATTTGGGAAAAGAGAAAAAAGCTAGTGTTGCGATATTTTTTCCATGTATATCGATAAAACATCACCGATGTACATTTGTGTTGAAGTCCCGTGGGGATCCGAGTAAGAATAGGTCTGCATTACCCCTTGCTTGTCGTAAGACGCGACTAAATGAGGCGGTCCTTCGCATGAGACCGCAAAAACCGAGGTCCCGTGTCGCAGTAGGTGTGACACGATAAAGATCCCTCCCTTCTCAAAGGCCGTAAGCGCCGAACATAGGCCTAAATTTCACTGGCAATGGTGACGTCTCCATATCATATGAGTAAAATATTTTCGAGAGGGACTTTAAACAATATTAATCAATTAATCATTAGTGTTGAAATGAAGGCAAGACATTTTTCATGTAAAGGTTCCTTTTTAAAATAATAAAGTCTGTCTCACTAGTATACAAAAAATTAATGAATCGTGGTTATAAAACATTTCTTAAGTTTGCTGTCGCCTTGCATTTTTCCCAATGGCATTTATATCTCCTCGGAGTTCGCTACTCGTTGTCGTTTAAACAGTTTATGGTTTTGTTAACATATACTGTTTATTTATAAGATTAAAATGACGGCTTTCCGCGATTTGGAGTAGGGTCGATTAGAATATGCGTTTGCGGCATTGCCTCCTTGGAGTTCGCTACCCGTTGTCGTTTGAGCAGTTCATGTTTTTTTGTTAATATATAATGTTTAAATACAGGATTAATATGCCAACTTTCCGAGATCTGGAGTAGGGTCCATTATAATATGCTTATGAGGTGATTTATATATTAGGGTTAGAAAAGACGTCAAAAACATTCAATACAAGCGTATGAGAGATGGATAATGTCGCATTCACCTCCATTATAATCTTGCCCACCGATAGGAACCTCTCTGGTTGTAAGATTCAATATGATAAATTGAATTTGTTTTTTATTGGAGTGTGATAATAAAACATAGACAAATGAACGACACTTCTTGTCACTCATGTCTGAAAAATGAATGCTAGTATCCTTGCTGGATGCGTGGCAGTGTTAAATATATGACCCTCTTACATGTACTAGCTTTGGCTAGTGGGTTAACCCATTAGCTTGATCAGCAGATCACTTGTCTTCCGTTACAGGTTAGCTAACTCTATTTTCTACTCTTTCCGGTGGTGCAGTATGAACTTGAGACTCTTCATTAAACAACTATGTATTGTATGACGTTTGTTAGTGCTTCATTAAAGTATGTAAACTTGTTATTACAATCAAATACACGGCTAAGTTTGTTTCCTACAGTCACGATAAGTTCAGGAAAAGAAATCGAAAATTTTAAATTATCTGCATTTTTCCCCTGACTTAAAATGTGTTGAAACCCAATAAATCATCCGATGCTGAATATGAAAAATACATCAGTCTTGTTTACATTGGGACATTTAAAAAAACGTTTTTTTTTTATAATTCCGAGTTATTAAAATGGCATTTAGTCCTCGGCAATATTTTTCATTTACCACTTATTAGTACCCCTAAAGCGATGACAATTTGCAGTGTTGGTCCTTCGTTCTATTGACAGACATTTTGCTTTGGACTTAAAGCATTCGTATCTGTCAGCATGTCGTGTACACTATACCCAGTGGGAAAAATTCACATAACATATCTCGGAAAATCGTTACAAGTGCTCTACGAAATAATTATCCGATAATGGTTCTGCCATTCAATATCTGTACTCTATCCTTTTACCGTTTTGTCAACACTGCAAGTGACAGCTTGATTATGTCGTCAAGACCAAGAGAGATAACCCTGCTTTCATTATTCAATTGTATTTCGATCAAACATAACTACGGGACTCGGATGTATTTCAATAACTGTTAACGAGAAAGGAAATTGATTACACTAGTGTAAGGATTCGCGTGAACACAATTTGAACTTGGTGCATCAATTCTTTAAAGACGTAAATATGCATTCATTATTATCTGCCAACTGTTGACGCTTATAGCAAATACAGATTCTCTAATTAAAGGGAAAAAAACATGTTTATGAGATTCCTTCAGGAGGTAACATTTCTCCCACGTCAAAAAATAACCTCATTTGGAATAAAATCATCATGCAACAATATTAGAACAATACGGTACTGATTTTTTAAAGTTAAAAAAAAATTCCCCATATTTCATAGCAAAACCCATTTCATCACCTGATTACCAAACAATGAAGATATTGTCAATGAGGAACTCCAGCATATTCTTTAGGTCACCTGAGTAAATTCAGATGACTTATTGCAATTGGTTTTTCGTCCGTCGTCGTCCGTCATGCGTTAACAATTGAACATTTTTAACTTCTTCTTAATAATTACCAGTCCAATTCTTTTCAAATTTGGTATGAAGTATCATTGGGACAAGGGAGACATACATTGTATTTTCATGACTCCAGCACCTCTGGGGGGCGAGGTAAAAACTGCCCAAAATTGACCAAATTTCAAAAATCCTCTTCTCAAGAACCACACATATGTAAGAAAAACTAAATCCATAGTGATGTAGAGCAGGAAAGCCTCTACCAAAATTGTAAATTTCATGATCCCCGGGGTAGGGGTTCTGACCCCAGGGCGGGGCCAAACTTGTTATATAGTGTTTATGTGGAAAACACTTAAATTACATCTTGTTTAATGCTATTGATACTAAATTAAAAGTAAATAGATATCTATAAAGAACAGGTAGTCCTTTACCAAAATTGTAAATTTGATTATTCCAGGGGTGGGGTTTTGGTATCAGGGTGGGGCAAAAATGATCAGTTATTAAGCGTGTTAACAATAGACATTTTAAACTTTTCTTGATAACTATAATTCCAATTCTTTCAAATTTAGTATGAAACATATTTGGAACAAGGGGAACATAAATTGTAAATTTCAGGATTCCTGCACTCCTGGGGCCTTAGGGGCTGGGCAAAAACTGCCCAAAATTGACCAATTTTCAAAAATCTTCTCAAGAACCACACATGTATATAAAAAAAAAAATACTAAATACATAGTGATGTAGAGCAGGAAGGCTTCTACCAAAATTGTAAATTTTATGATCCCCAGGGTAGGGGTTCTGACCCCAGGGTGGGGCCAAACTTGGTATATAGTGCTAAATGGATAGAGAAGATACTCTTTCACCAAATTTGTAAATTTGATTTTCTCCAGAGTAAGGGTTCTGACCCCAAGGTGGGACCAAACTTAGTACATGTGAGTTTGCTGATACTGTATAAAATCTAAATGCATACTTAGGAATAGAAGAAAAGGATGTACAAAAAATAGTGAATTTCACAACCCAGGGTTATGACTTTAGGATTAGTCATATCTTTTGATGTTTTAATGTAAATACACCTATTATTTAAAGCCTTTCATTAGTGTATGCACCTTTGAGGGCAGTGAAGTTTTAAGAACACATTTTGTTTATACTGTTGCTGAACATTAGAATTTAGCTTAGATATTCAGTTTTTCTAGATTCCATAGCCCATGGAAGTAGTGATATTTTCCCGCTGTGGGCCTCTTGTTTTAATTTCAACTTCAGAGTACTTGTGCGTGGACTTAGAGTGGCGTTTAACAAAGTATTTTATTCAATGGGTCGAATGAATATGAGTTACCGTACCTATACTGGATTCCTACACTTCATAAAACCCTTGCAAACAAAGATACATTGCTGGATCCAGTAAATGTTCTACCAAGCCCCTATCTTTGCTCCTCACGAAAATATTAACAACTTTGAAGGAGAAACTTCAAACGTACTGTGCGACTACATATGCCAGAAGTGGTGTAAATCAAATGTGAATTCTAAAAAATTCTAAAGAACTTTTAATAAACTTGAAATCACAAAACCTTTCTCAAATCAACAACATCAATATGTATGACTTTTCAACACTTTACACGACCATTCCTAACAATAAATTAAATACTAGACTTTTGACATCATTGACAGTTGCTTCTTCAACAAACATGGAAAACGCAAATATTCCTATCTAGTGATCAGTCATCCAAAAACTTACTTTGTTAAACACCACTCTGATTCAGATTGACTGATAATTTTTATTTCCGTAAAAACCTAGGTTCTAGGGCTGAAGCTATCCTCTGAAGAGCGTCGGCATTTTGGGCTTCAACGCTGTTTCTCTCTTCTATTTCATTTCTTATTTTCTTTGTCTTGATCAGCTCCTCCATCTGTCAGTCTTCATCTGTCTGTCTTCCATACTCTTCAGCTTTCTTGCGAATAAAAAAAAAATGACAATTTGTCAGGCGGCCCTATATACCGTAAATATTCCAAAGCACTTTAAAAGCAATCAACAGATTTAGATTTTTTAAAAATCGTTCAATGCACAAGCTCATGATACTTTTAATTTTATTTCTTGGTTTTCAAGCTATTGTGGAATAAGAATGTTTGCGGTGGAGATATCTTTGTGATAGGCTCCAAAGATTATCACCATGCCAGCATCCCCATATGAGCGAAATATTCGCGAGAGGGACGTAAACCAATATTCATTCCACCATGCCAACAATTTGATACATTCTTCCTTTTTAGCTCACCTGAGCTGAAAACTCAAATGAGCTTTTCTGATCGCCTGTTGTCCGTCGTCTGTCCGTAAACTTTTTACATTTTCGACTTCTCCAGAACCACTGGGCCAATTTCAACCAAACTTGGCCAAAAACATCCTTGGGTGAAGTGCTTTCAAGTTTGTTCAAATGAAGGGTCATGTTCCTTTCAAAGGGGATTGATTGATTGATTGATGTTTTCCGCCACACTCAACAATTTTCCAGTTACTGGTGGCGCCCAGTTTTTATTGGTGGAAGAGAGAACCCAGACACAATGTACCTGGGAAGAGACCACCGACCTTCCGAAAGTAAACTGGGAAACTTTCTCACTTACCGGCGCGAGCGGGATTCGAACCCGCGCCGACAGGTGAGAGGTTGTGTGATTTTGAGTGTGATGCTCTAACCACTCGGCCACGGAGGTCCTCTTTCAAAGGGGAGATAATCACAAAAATGCAAAAATAGGATGGGGTCATTTAAAAATCTTATTCTCAAGAACCACTGGGCCAGAAAAGCTGAAATTTACATGAAAGCTTCCTGACACAGTGCAGATTCAAGTTTGTTAAAATCGTGTCCCTGGGGGTCGGATGGGGTCACAATAGGGGATCAAAGTTTTACATATAAATATATAGGAAAAATCTTCTTCTCAAGAACTACTGAGCCAGAAAAGCCGAGATTTACATGAAAGTTTCCTGACATAATGCAAATTCAAGTTTGTTAAAATCATGGCCCCCGGGGGTTGGATGATGCCACAATAAGGGATCAAAGTTTTACATACAAATATATAGGGGAAATCTTTAAAAATCTTCTCAAGAACCACTGAGCCAGAAAAGCTGATATTTACATGAAAGGTTCCTGGCATAATGCAGATTTAAGTTTGTTAAAAATCATGGCCCCCGGGGGTAGGATGTGGCCACAAGGGGTATCAAAGTTTTGCATTCAAATATATAGAGAACATCTTTTAAAATCTTCTTCTCAAAACCTACTGGGCCAGGAAAGTGGAAATTTACATGAAAGCTTCCTGACATAGTGCAGATTCAAGTTTGTAAAAATCATGGCCCCCAGGGATAGGATGGGACCACAAGGGGAATCAAAGTTTTACATAGAAATATATAGGGAAAATCTTCTCAAAAGCTACTGGACCAAGAAAGTGGAAATTTACATGAAGGCTTTCTAACTATAGTGCAAATTGAAGTTTGTTAAAACCATGGCCCCCGAGGATAGGATGGAACCACAATAGGGGATCAAAGTTTTACATACAAATATATAGGGAAATTCTTTAAAAATCTTCTTCTCAAAAACTACTGGGCCATAGAAGTTGAAATTTATATGAAAGCTTTCTGACATAGTGAAAATTCAAGATTATTAAAATCATGGCCCCCGGGGGTAAGGTGAGGCGACAATAGGGGATCAATTTTTACATACAAGTATATATTAGGAAAAATCTTCTGAAAAATCATTGGGCCAGAAAATTTTACATTCACATGAAAGTTTACTGACATACATGTAGTCCAGATTCAATTTTGAAAAATACATGACCCTCAGGAGGAGGTTGGGGTCACAATAGAGATCAAAGTTTTACATGCGAATATAATATTATAGAAAAAATCTTTAGATATGAGCCAAGGTGACTCAGGTGAGCGATGTGGCCCATGGACTTCTTGGTTGTTTTTTTTTTGGTTTTTTTTTTTTTACCATCAATGCCATCCGTATGCAATTACTGCACTTACCACCCCGACAAATTGATAACGTTTATGATGTAGAACTTGCTAAATTCGACATTTACTGTGGATTTACAGTAAGTGTGAACGAGACATATCGGCAAGTACATGACGTGCTTCAGATAGTTCATTTGGAAAGTCCCCGAGTGATTTTAAAGAGCACTTTTGATAGGTCGGTTAAATTATAGGTAGGCGGTCCCAAGTATTTGGTATTATATTATCTCGTGCCTAACAAGTGTAAGTTTCACTATTTGATTTCAGTGTAAGTTGCACGCACCGTACGTAGCGTGAGATTCACTATTGGTTTTGATTTGACAACGGAGATTTGAAATGTCTTGTAAAGTTTATCTTATATATACTAGATATCTACATGTATAAAAGTGATGGGATATCTTATAAATAAAAAAAATATAAGATGTCTTATAAAAGATACAAGATATCTCGTAAACTTTAGAAGATATAACTTTTATCAGATACCTTATAAATTTTATCTTTTAAACAGGAATAACCGTGTTATACTTATAATCCATCGCAGTATCAATAGGTATGGGAGGGGGAATACAGGGTGAAAAAGGCGAGCTCCGATATGTAAAGAAAAGGCAGGATAGCAATATCCCAGAATTCAAATAGTGCTGAATATTGAAAAAAAAAATAAAAAATGACGGGATCGATAATGCTACGGGAAAAGGCAGGATCCGCAGTTGCCTCTATATCCCAATAAAAATTGAAAGGTTACTCCCTTAAATTCCTGTAGATACTTGTCAGTTTTAAGTGATCAGAAATTTCAGTACATGTTTCTATAGGCGATTTTGTCCGTTTAAGAACAATGCTTTTGTTTTGTTGTCTCTTTCACATTCGCAGTTTCCATATCGTTATTTTAAAATGAATCTCAGAGGATATTTTCGATATCTTGCAAAGCATTGGAAAAGATCGATGTCGGAAAAATTTCTAAATTCAAATAGTTAGGGGGAAGAAGGGGGTAAAAACTCGTTAGTTCTGTCATCCGACATCGATTGGCGGAACTTTGTAGATGCCACCTTAATTTTTACATGTTCTTGGTTTTTACATCAAGGGGAGATCACCCTGCCATTGTTTATTACTATTGTGTGTAAATATGTTACCCGGTGATCCCCGAATTTTTTATATGTGCTTTAACATGTTTTTATACTTATACATTCTTATGTATATTGTTTCTCTTAAGTTCTAGGGAGATCCCACTGTCTGTCATAGCATTTGCTCAATAAGTCGGATTATGTTTGTCGGGGATCTCCCTATTAGTAATGTAGTTGATTTGTAGTAGTTTATTACGTTCGTCATTAATAAATGACATTTTGCATCCAAACTGATGTGGTTGTTTTCTAAGGTAAAAATTAACAAAGCTACAGGTCTAAGATGGAACTGGAAATAATAAGTTTTGGTGTTATATGCAGTATTGAGAAATCAACAGATAAATGGAGGACATAAATACATTTTAATAAATGTTTAATAGTTTCAATGTACACTTTCATTTGTTTTACTTGTTAATCAATTAGTTTCAACATACTTCATATTTAGTTTTGTATTGGAGGGGGGGGGGGGGGGGTGTCTTGGTGAGAACTGCGAACTCAGTTTTCTCTAACATTGAACATTTGATCTCGCCCCTAAAATAATTTGTCAGATTAAGTAATAAGAACAATAGATATTCTACTTCGAGAAAACATTTATTTTCAACACATGGCATGCTTTGATGTCTTTTACTGTTATATATACCCACATTTTCGTAAGAAATTCGGAAGTAACCATCGCTAGATACTGTTAATTGAATGAACAAAGGCAAGTTCTGTGAATTCTAGCAAAAACTAAATTCCCCAAACCATCCCTCTCCTGTTCATATAACACATTATTAAAGAAATTCAGCATTTCGTTAGCATTAGACGCGCTTTCTATAACGTCATAATAAACCACAGCAAAGGTTGATTGTTAATGTTGCGATACTGGCGTACCTTTGAACCTATATCACTGGTCCACCCCTAACTGTATGTCCATAGGAGTTTGAAATTTTATCAATATATATATATAAAGTCTCTTTTTCGGAAGTAAAATACAGAAAAAACTCTAAACACTTTGTTGAAATATTTCGACCGTGTTACCGGTCTCCTTGACGAAAACACGACTGAAAAAGACCGGTAACACGGTCGAAATATTTCAACAAAGTGTTTAGAGTTCTCTCTCTCTCTCTCTCTCTCTCTCTCTCTCTCTCTCTCTCTCTCTATATATATATATATATATATATATATAACTGACTCGGCCTAAATTGCAATAAAATCAGTAGCAAAGAAGTTTTCAACACTTCGTTCGTGTTCAGACCACAGGGGCTCGTCACGAATTGGCCCTCTCTATTCTATATTTACATTTATTTGTAAATATAGAATAGACGATGTCAAATTTTAAAAAGACAGGTATTTCGTGTCGAGTCCCTGTGTTCAGACGAAATATGCTTCTCTTGGATTTTCTTTGCAGTTTCTTGAAAGTAATTTCCCTAAAAATTTCTCGCAGCTCTACAAATTAAAGACACCTATGGTACATTGTCAGGGGTACAAATATTTCATCTTAATAAATTTTGTCTGATTTCTCTATTAATATACACTTGATTTCTTTTAAATTTCATACTCGATAAACAAAAGTACATCCGGTGTGAGCTTCGTTGGCGACATTTTCGGTGCAAGAGTTCCCATGATTGACAATTTTATAACGTGGCCTTTACGACGCCTAATTTCTTACTGATTTTACCATAAAATAAACCCTCGGCATGTAATTTTAAAATCAACGTCATTGTTTTAGTTGGTATTGGTTTTCCCTTTTCGCAGTCTCTTCCATCGTGCTAAAAGATTATGTAATGACACGCTAGTGTAAAGACACGTGTGACCATCTAAAATTATTTTTATTCCCGCCCCTATAAATATTGGTCCAATCGCAGTGATTGTTCTTTCCTTGATGCGTCATCATTGACAGATTTGTTTTGAAACCAACTATCCGAGACCTCGAATGAACTTGAGAAGCTGAGTCGTTCACACTTACTGTAAATTCACAGTAAACATCATAAAACAATCGCTACAATGTATATACTCGTATATGATATGGGAGCTTTAGAAGCTGAAATGGTCGGGGATCCCTTCGATTGGATGCAATTTCTTTTATAGTATCATATTCATTGTTTACTAGGAGAGTCTTCACGAGAGTCATCCTCAGGCTGCTGATGGTGGTCTTCTCGGCTAGCGTCATGTTGCTGGTGGTCTTCACAGCTAGCGTCATGTTGCTGGTGGTCTTCTCGGCTAGCGTCATGTTGCTGGTTGTCTTCACGGCTAGCGTCATGTTGCTGGTGGTCTTCTTGGCTAGCGTCATGTTGCTGGTGGTCATCACGGCTAGCGTCATGTTGCTGGTGGTCTTCACGGCTAGCGTCATGTTGCTGGTGGTCTTCTTGGCTAGCGTCATGTTGCTGGTGGTCTTCTTGGCTAGCGTCATGTTGCTGGTGGTCATCACGGCTAGCGTCATGTTGCTGGTGGTCTTCACGGCTAGCGTCATGTTGCTGGTGGTCTTCTTGGCTAGCGTCATGTTGCTGGTGGTCATCACGGCTAGCGTCATGTTGCTGGTGGTCTTCACGGCTAGCGTCATGTTGCTGGTGGTCTTCACGGCTAGCGTCATGTTGCTGGTGGTCTTCTTGGCTAGCGTCATGTTGCTGGTGGTCTTCTTGGCTAGCGTCATGTTGCTGGTGGTCATCACGGCTAGCGTCATGTTGCTGGTGGTCTTCACGGCTAGCGTCATGTTGCTGGTGGTCTTCTTGGCTAGCGTCATGTTGCTGGTGGTCATCACGGCTAGCGTCATGTTGCTGGTGGTCTTCACGGCTAGCGTCATGTTGCTGGTGGTCTTCTTGGCTAGCGTCATGTTGCTGGTGGTCTTCACGGCTAGCGTCATGTTGCTGGTGGTCTTCTTGGCTAGCGTCATGTTGCTGGTGGTCTTCTTGGCTAGCGTCATGTTGCTGGTGGTCATCACGGCTAGCGTCATGTTGCTGGTGGTCTTCACGGCTAGCGTCATGTTGCTGGTGGTCTTCTTGGCTAGCGTCATGTTGCTGGTGGTCTTCACGGCTAGCGTCATGTTGTTGGTGGTCTTCTCGGCTAGCGTCATGTTGCTGGTGGTCATCACGGCTAGCGTCATGTTGCTGGTGGTCTTCACGGCTAGCGTCATGTTGCTGGTGGTCTTCTTGGCTAGCGTCATGTTGCTGGTGGTCTTCACGGCTAGCGTCATGTTGCTTGTGGTCTTCTCGGCTAGCGTCATGTTGCTGGTGGTCTTCGGTCAGCGGTGATTTCACTTCATAAACTAAATAAAAGCACCAATTAATATTACACTTTGATGAGGAAAAAATATGAGCATGTGTATTTTTCTTCAATAAATTTTATTCATTTAGAAAAAGAAGTATAATGGAATTAAGTACTTACCAACAAAGGGCTCAGTCATACATGTATACCATAAACAGTATACTTTCATAGTATCTATGCATGGTGTAATTCTATGATAGATCTTAATTGAAATAAATTAAAATAAACACATTTCAAAAAGGCTTTATGTCTGCCCTTTCATAGTTCAATCACGCAAACATATACTATTTTTTGGTATATAAATATATGTATGTAAAATATGTTAAGCTCTTACCAGACTTGCGTCTGGGCTCAGCTTGACATGATCTCTTGTGGCTGTGGAAGAGGAACATCCTGAAATAATATAAATGACGTTTACACGATAAACTATAATTGTATTTATAAAATATACATAACACAAAGAGGTTTTGCTCTCTCCAGACTGGGGTCTGATAGTAGTGTCGTCAACCCAGTGATTGTTTCCTCAGGAATAAGAGATAATACCTGTAAAATATAACGACAGCATTAGAGTATACATATATAATTTGTAAATTTCACCATGCCATATGCAAAAGTAATTTTATTTCATACGTATAATAGTTGGTCATATTTTTACAGGTCTGCATATGGTGACCATTTAAAATTATTGATCAGTGTGCTAATTTTTTCTATGTGAAAGCTTAATGCTTTATAATCCAACGTACATCGAGCTCCCAGGGTTTGAAAGAGATATCGGGTGGAGGACCCCCCCTCCCCCCGGTCTGTTTTCCTGGACTGTAGTTTTTTACCGCTTCCTTCTTTTTCACGTTCATCCTAGCGTCTTTCTACCTGTTTTATTCACCTCCTCAACTTCCCTCGCCCTGCATGTAGTTGACACTGAATTGATCATAAACACCAATAATCGTATTGATAATATTTTCATAATAGCATATGCAAGGTGAAGATAACGAATAGTGATCAATCTCATTACTCCCACAAGCAATACAAAATAGATAGTTGGGCAAACACGGACCCCCGGACACACCAGAGGTGGGATCAGGTGCCTAGGAGGAGTAAGCATCCCCTGTTGACCGGTCACACCCGCCGTGAGCCCTATATCATCCAATTTTGCTTATCAGTGACCATTCCTCTTTAGACACGTAAAAAATTACATTTTATTGAAAGTAGACATTAACGGCAAACTGACAAATCAACTGTATGACAAAGGGATGATTTCAGCTTCTCCATCATCAACTTCCCATATTTATGTAGCAATAATCCACTATCACCTACATATGGTGTTTATATCTCTCAACTGATTCGATACGCAAGAGATTGTTCTGCGTATGGTCAGTTTTTAAATCGAAGCAAACTACTGACAAACAAGTTGATGGTACAGGGATTACAGCAATCTCGATTAAAGTCAGCATTTCGCAAATTCTATGGTCGTTATAACGATCTAGTTTGCCAATACTGGTTTTGACTATAGATAACTCCTGATCAGGACGGGTTTGACCGGTCGACAGGGGGTGCTTACTCCTCCTAGACACCTGATCCCACCTCTGGTGTGTCCAGGAGGTCCGGGTTTGCCCAACTATCTATTTTGTATTGGCTTATAGGAGTTATGAGATTGATCACTGTTCGTTATCTTCACCTTTCATGTATGTAAATTCTATGGGAATGGAAAAAAAATACTAGTAGCCAACTTATTTACAAAATAAATAAAATCTATTCGAGCATTCGTTTTGCTGCATGTATTTCTTGTCTTTTTCTTCAAAAGAATAAGCAGCGTTATGTTTCATTTACAGGTGAGCTATGAGCTTGATATTGTGTAAAAAAAAAAAAAAAAAAAAATGATATCTTGTCTTAACGTGTTAACAAACGTGTAGCCAGAAGTATATTCCCAGAAACTTTTTTTTTCACTATAATATATTTTATTCAAAACAGCTATTTTTCGACAGTTTCCTGTAATTTCAGTTATGGTCAAAATATATTGAAATTTTCACCACATCTCTTGTAATTATTAAGCTGCTAGCAAATCATAACATAAAATCTGTAAAAACACATGCTTCTGAGATAAAACACATGAAAGGCGAAGATAACGAGCAGTGATCAATCTCATAACTCCTATAAGTAATATTAAATAGAAAGTTGGGCAAACACGGACCCCTGGATATTCTAGAGGTGGGATCAGGTGTCAAGGAGGAGTAAGCATTCCCTGTCGACCGGTCACACCCGCCGTGAGCCCTATATCTAGTTTCCTTGAAAATCGTTTACATTAACACATTAAGTCTATATAATGTAACGTACTCTCATAACATGTAAATAATGACTCTGAATCTAATTATGTTTTGTTTAAAAACATCCATATCACAATAATCTAATGCATATTGTTATAAACTTTTAAAAATCTGCTTCAAGTAGAATTCAATGCAGAAAGTTATTGTAAAAACTGAAGTCACAATTATTAAGGTCTTCCGTAGCAACGGAAGACCTTCTACTTATTGTGCTGGTTAAGATTATTCTTATTATTCTTTTTTTTTTTTTTTCCTAGACGCTAACTTTGAAGCTTCATATCTCGCTCATTCCTCAACCGATTTTGCTCAAATTTTCAGCTTTAATACATTTTACTAAAGACTTTCAAAATACTTTTAAACATTTTGGATATTCTCTTCCGCTTGCGAGTTATTTCCCTTTTAGTGAAATTTTAGGGGCTTTGGTTTCCAGATAAAGGCTACGAGACTATAATAATTGGAGCAGAGAAAACACTGAATTGGTAAAGTAGAAGCATTGTAGTTGTGCACATCATATTTTCTTTTTTGATTTCGCCATTTAAAATGGCGATAGAGAGGGGTCAAAAATCAGGACGCCTGAAAGAGCGAAAATTTGCACATAATTTCCTTTATATCTTTTAAACTAAAAATATTTTGTTAAGACATGTAGAATAAAAGTTGTGTAGAATTACAAGAGCATTTATTTGACACCAGTAAAAAGGGGCTGGCCCCTTAAATTAGGGATTTACGGCCCCTAAAAGTTTTCGCTTTATAGCTCAAAAACGGCAAAGAATTCGATATGGCTTCCGATGGAAAAGTTGTTCTTTAACATCTTATTTATCTCATGAAATTGTTATTTTGTTCGAATCTTGTGTTATATTAGAGTAAAAAGCTATACCCGTAAACAAGTAGCCATTTTCATTTGGCAAGTGAGCGAGAACTCTTCATGCGTATAACTGAAATAAACTTGCTAAAAATAACATACCTGACTACAATAGATACTAATATTCATTTTAAATAAGGTTTTTAACATGCTCTGTGGTTCAAATACAAATTATTTATTGATACATTTCTCTTTTTCTTTCGTTTTAACATAAACAAACCTTCAACAACAACAACAAAAGGAGAGAGATAAATTATCTTTTATTTGTTTCATATTAGAATTAAAATAAGTAATATACATAAAAATAAAACGTTCAAACGTAAAATAAATCATGGTCAATAACTGCAAGCTGTTTACATTCTTCACGGTCAGCGTTGTTTATACAGTTATGTAACCCAACTCTCGCCTCGTTCGCAGGTGGCCAGAGTGACAAGCTTGCATAATCAAAACAAAAACATCGAAGCTAACTCGGCTTTCGTCCATCGCATAAATAAACACATCAATTACTGGAAAATTATGTTTGAAATCATTTTGAATCCTTTTACATTATATCATACTTAATTAACAATTATATTATGTTTTATTTCAATTATAAAGTAATTGTAAACTTTAAGATGCTACCGCAAACATTTCGAGTTAGTGATCAATGGACCTCATAATATTTGTGTCAAGTTATACATACATTTAAAAAAACCTACACAATTTTCCTGATTATTTATCGGGTTGTCATTTTCCTCACAATAAGTTTACGGTAAGGGTATGTGACGTTTCTAATTGTCAGAAAAAATCGTACTAAATAAAATGAAGTAGTTTTAAGTTTTATTAACTTATAATTGTCTGCATACAGAAGAATTTATTTGTCGGTTCATTTCATTTCATCTAAATACAATCATGCGTGCAAGTAGATGCGGTTTTTATAAGTGAAATGAAAAAGGCAAGAGCGCCCCAAATATATATATACATCTCAAGCGTCTTATTGTGTTTAATTTTGGAGATTCATCACATGTGGACAAGCAATCTGTGATTTAACTCTACTTTAGCCAGTTGATACACAAGCTTTCTGTATTCTCTACAAAGTGAAAAAAATGGATCCTTTTTGTAAGCATGTTAATTGAGGCTGCATTAGGACCTGACCCAAGGACATATGGTCAAGTTCAAGGTTTTTATGTCACACAGCTCCGACGGAAGACCTCTCGTTGCTTTGCAACGAGCTTTGCTCTAGTTTGAGAATAATAATTGTTGTTTTGTATGAAATATATATAGTGAAAAATTATTCTGGGAATAAACTTATGGGCAACTACGGCATATGTATATTTGATGATAATATTGGAAGCTTTCAATTATGAAGAATTTTTCATTTCATTCAATTTATACGGAAATCACGAAACGCATAACGGTACATACTTATTTAAGAAAAATTTTATTTTACAACCAAGGAACATTAATGTTGACCGTCTAGTAATTTATTCCTTCCAATCAACCAAGCTTTAAAAAAGAAAGAATTTGCATCCGTTGACCTATACATTTACAATTTTTATAATAATAAAGAGTGTAACGACTGTATATTGAGTCCTTATTTTAAATTTTAGGAGAAGTGGGGTATGTGTATTAAATTCCAACATCAAATGTTTTAAGCATTCTTTCCTTTTAATATCCATCTGAACTTTTGGTATATTAGACTACACTACTTGCTGCTTGGTGATTTTCTTCCAAATTGACTTGTTTTCCTCAGAAGTGATCTAGCTAGAAAATATCTCCATTTTCGCGAATTGATGATGTTAGCACTTGCAATTCATCATCAGTCCAGTTAGGTTTTCTTTTACTTATACTTTCTGAATTTGAAGACGCCATTATTGTCTTGAATACTGAATCAGACGACAGTAACAATGCATGAAATATACATGCTTTCCTGCAATGCACTGTTTAAATGTATAAGTTATACATGCAATATACTATTTTCTTTAGAGAAGTATCCCGTGGGGATCTGGGTTAGAATAGGTCCTCAGTACCCCTTGCTTGTCGTAAGAGGCGACTAAATGGGATGAGACCGCAAAAACCGAGGTCCCGTGTCACAGCAGGTGTGGCACGATAAAGATGGCATAGCCTTCATCGACGTCTCTTCGCAAGCATTCATGTTTTGATTCTGGAAAAACGTGTAAATGCCGGAGATGGTGACAGTTTATGCTTCGATCGGCCTTTCGACTCAGATGTGCCTGGATTTACGCAATAGACAAGTTGTTTTCAAACATTTAACAATAATGCACAAAACTGTAACAAGGAAATCAACACTTGCTTGCATTTAATCCATTTTCAACATGCCCCCTGTCCCGTGTTTAAATCACAACTCTAATTATGTCACCCAATTCTTAACTGGTCCCCCATTGTGACATTGCCTCTTCCAAGACCAGTTGACGTGAACCCGGGACTAGCGCGATTCACAGAATCCATGAACAGCTAAAATGTGATGTTCATTTCTTACATAAAATTCAAATTAGCTTTAGCCAATATTCAGTTTGGAATATTACTGTTCTCTCATTATTATACATCTTGCCTGGAGAACTATTACAAAGTGATCATTCCAAAAAAGATTGCTATCTACCACTCAGTTAATTCATCACTGCCCCTCAATGACCTATCAGCGTTGTCATCTAATATCCAAATGTTGAGTAAGTTCTCAATTCATAGTCGAGTACGATGGATTGTACACCTATTCTCAGAATAAGTAGACATTTTGACGGAATGCATGTCTCCAGGCTCTACCTGATAAACATGCGGTATTTAAAAAGTTTTTGTAGTAGTTTTTAATTCAAATGTAACTCTACTTACAATTTCATCTCGAAAAAACCTTTAGACACCCATGAATTATAAAATACAAATCAAAAAACTCATCAACTTTGCCTAAACTTCAATGTCGCCGAAGGGGTATACTACATTTCCGCATTTATAAAACCTAAGGTGACTTTCACGAGGTATTTATAACAATATTATTTCAAAATCCATGTTTAGATGAATATTTAAACAGGTATCAATATATGTAAGATCGGTTTTTAAATTCATCTTTCGACTTTACTCGATGTCGCCAAGAAGTACGTAATCTACGTTGCCAAATATAGATGTGTCTTTAAAATCTTTGTAATTCTATGTAATGACCAAAATGGGTCAGAAATGGTATATCATGGATTCTAAAAGTTGTTATACACAATGATAGCTATGCCCTAGAGTAATAAAATTTTGTAATTTTTTGTTGTTGAAACACTGGGGTTACCATAGCAACGAGTGGTTTTCTATATATGGAACATGATGTCCTTGATGTATTGCCTATTATTGCTTATGGTTAGTAAATAAATTATTCTCTTGAATTTCACCGGGGTTTTTGTATGTTTTTGTGATCTAGAGGTATTCTTTAAGTTATATAGAAAATATTAGCGTTTCTAATGAACCTATATTTTCATAAATCGTCTGTTGAAGCATACTTTTTAAAGTAAAAATGTGAAAATTTAAACCAGTCTCACATGAAAATGCAGCACAGGAATTTTCTCAAACTTTGCTGTTAGTTTTTATAGCATATGTTCTAACTAACAACAAAATATCTCAATGGGTATTTTTATCACTTAATAGTAATTCCATGTATAAAATCTATATACTTTGCTCTGGGTCTCAAAAACGTTTTTTTTATAAACTACTCATCCAACAACCCATGTGTACTTAAATCTTCATCTGAATACAAGAAATTGTATTTAAAATAAAAATTGCATGTTATTTAACAGGTATGAGACCTACAGTAAGTTAAAAACATATAATGTATAGCTTGGTTTTTAACAAGAGTTATCGTTCTTTGTCTTTAAGGGAACTCTCCTATTTAGGAGGTAACTTAGTCCACGAATGTTTTGTTTACTAGTTTGACAGACGGCGGTATGAATTGAATTTAAGTGGGATACAGGTGTTTTATGAGATTTAAAGAGAGAAACATGGCTTGCTATTTCAATTACTTTGTTGACTCTATAGAATGTTCAAACGATGAAGTTATTTTGAAAAATCATGCTGAAAAAGATGTACAAATTATTCTAACAGAATGTTGTGTATTACCGGACAATATCAGTGAATGTTCATTTAATATTTGTTCGGCACATTTCTCCCATATTCTTAAGAGAAATCTCAAAAGAAGCAGAAGAATTTATTGTGAAGTTCCATCAAAATCAACAAGAAGAAAAGACAGACTGCTAACCTTTTCAAATGTCGTATCAATCAGAGAGAATTTTGGTGTTATTATACCTGTTGGAACTCGTAAGTATATGATAACAATATTAAACTATTCTTAATCAGTCATATTTCAACACAAGCAAATCAACCTTTTTGATAATTTGATCAATCAACTTCCACATACATGCCCATTTTTACATGCACTGTAGAGTGCTTCAAGCAATGAATATTGATAGCTGGCCTGGAGGTTGTAAAACTTTTTGAGCATGTTTTCATACTCAAACTCAAACACCGTGCTGTAAATCATACTCATACTCAAAGTGAAGTTTATAAAACATTTATAAAATTATTCTCGTACTCAAATGGAGTTCATGCTTAAGATTTTTTGAGGATGCTTGGAGTTTGCTCAGAGTTGTACTCTAAACAAACATTGCTGAGTTTGAGTATGACTACAGTAAAAGTTTTATAACCTCTGGGCCAGGTGTCTTTTGTCTTGTCCCCTCAAAAGTCTACAAACAGAATCACTGTACATAGTTGAAATATTAAATTTGATTGGTACTTGCAATTAAAATTCTCCCAAAACTTGTTTGGGCCTGTGGATCGAAATGTTTACTGTCAAGACATGTACATATCATGAATTCTCTTACTTTTAATGTAATGTGTGCACTTACATGTAATTGTTGACATTTTTTTCAGCTGTTTGTGCCAATTGCAGAAGAAAGCTGTGTACTAATCGACCACAAGAATCCATTCAAGTAGTTACAGATTTTGATACTTGTTTGTCAAAGGTATATATCATTACATTTATATAAGTATTCATATTCATACCAATGTAAAGACTAAACTTTTTGTTCTGTTAAAGCAGGTGTTCAGTTTAAATAGGTTCATAACATTGAAACTCATAGTCAATTTGTGGATTACTATTTTACGTGTATCTACATGTATATATGTACAAATAGTAAGCATAAAGGGATTTTAGAAACAAAACAAGAATGTCTAAATATACATGTATGTAATATCCTTTTTCACAGAGCAATGATGAACAGATATTAGGAAGGGGAATGAGGAAGCATTCCAAAGATGTAGAGATGCAGGTATAATGAATTCAGTGATCTTTACATTAAATGAAAGTTTTTAGCTTGGAAACCATAATATTATCTAATTGGTAGATGGCATTGTACATGTTGTATAATAATATATGTTATCCCTGAACTATATGGCCGATAACCAAAATATAGCACAGAAATAATACTCATGAGCAACATTATTAGTTTATCTGATGTATTTTGAAATATCAAGTCTAGTTTTAAAGAAAAATTGTAATATGTCAAATAAAGTAATCATTATTATGATCATTATTGATCCTTGGGAAGAATGGTACTAAGTCTCTATATTTTAGGTTGCTCTTTAGTGTACCCCCACCTTAGTAAATACATGTGCATCTGGAAGCTGTGATTGGAAAACAATGTACATAGTACTGATACTTTTTTCTCAGTTTCAGACTTAAACATTATTCTGTTTTACAAAAATTGCCATTTGGACTCCAAGTTCCAACTATCACCCACTTCAAACACAAAACAATATGACAATTTTGTTCCAATTTGTTAGAAAAATACGCAGCTCAAGAATTGTTTGTTTAAAGCTGTATTATTGTTCTAAAGGGGTAAAAAGTTTTAATTTTATCGCATATGGGACAAAGTGGTATTGGTCTGCCTACATGTAATATGATACAACAGAGCATTATTACATCAAATCTGTATGATGAATGGTTGCTGATGATATTTATGCTTCTTAATAATAATACTGTAATAAGGAGGACATATGAATAATAGTAAGATTGTTTCTAAATTTGAACTACTTTCTTCTGTTTTGCAGGTACATGTAACTGATAGAATAGATTACCCTTGTGTTTCCAGTCAAGACTTTGAACCATCACAGAATAGTTTATCACAGGTTAGTACACATACTTTCATATAACTACTACCTATGAACAATTTTGGTATTGATATAAGATTTAATGATTGAACCAGTGAGCAATTATTTGCAGATTGATACAGTGGAGAAACAGGGCATATGAGAATAAGATGTTATTTTTTTAAAACTTTGATGTCCTGCATACATGTATATATTATTCATTTAAAAGTTTTGTTACACCTTTTTCTTTGAAGTAACAAAAATAATTATATCATAACACATAATTATCCAATGAATTACTTTATCTTTTTAGCTCACCTGAGCTGAAAGCTCAAGTGAGCTGTTCTGATCACTTGTTGATTTTTGTGTGTTCGTCTGTCTGTAAACTTTTCACATTTTTCATTTTCCTCTCCAGAACCATTGGGTCAATTTTCATCAAACTTCATATGCATCATAGGTAAAGGGGATTCATCTTTGTTCAAATGAAGAGTCATACTCCCTTCAAAGGGGAGATAATCATGAAAATGCAAAAATAAGGTGGGCTTATTTAAAAATCTTCTCAAAAACCACTGGGCCAAATAAGTTCAAATTTACATGAAAGCCTCCTCACATGGACTAGATACAAGTTTGTGGAATTCATGGTCCCCCGGGGGGGGGGGGGGGGGGGGGGGTCACATTGGGGAATGAGAGTGTTATATGGTGATATATGGGAAAATGTTGAATTATTTAAGCTAGAGCTTTCATATTTTGTTCATACATTATATACGAAAAGACCTTTCATGTGATTCAATGGTGTTGATCTTGTGACCTTGACCTGAAAGTTTGACCTACTTTTAAAAAATCTTACCTACACAATATGTCTTGAACTATTTAAGATAGATCTTTCATATCTTGTATCCATATTTCTTATTGCAATACCATTCATTTCATATTTTGATCTTGTGACCTTGAACTCGGAGTTTGACTTACTTTTTAAAAAATCCTTGACCTATTCATTATCTTCTAAACTGTTGAAGGTAGGGCTTTCATATTTTGTATATAAAATCTTTATGGAAGACCGTATTATTTTGTGAAGCTTGACCTTGTCACCTTGACTTGGTAGTTTGACCCACTTTCAATTAAAACCTTACCTATGTAATGTCTCCTGAATTATTTAAGATAGAATAGCCATATATGTTTCTTAAGACAAGGTCTCTCTCACGCATCTCTATGTTAAGTGAATTCATTTTTAGCTCACCTGAGCTGAAAGCTCAAGTGAGCTTTTCTGATCGTCTATTCTTCTCCAGAACCACTTGGCCAATTTCAGCCAAACATGGCCAAAAGCATCCTTGAATGATGGGCTTTCAAGTTTGTTCAAATGAAGGGTCATGTCCCTTTCAAAGGTGAAATAATCACAAAAATGCAAATATAGGGTGGGGTCATTTAAAAATCTTCTCAAGAACCACTGGGCCAGAAAAGCTGAAATTTACATGAAAGCTTCCTGACATAGTGCAGATTCAAGTTTGTTAAAATCGAGTTCCCCGGGGGTTGGATGGGGCCACAATAGGGGATCAAAGTTTTGCATACAAATATATAGGGAAAATCTTTAAAAAATCTTCTCAAGAACCACTGAGCCAGAAAGCTGATATTTACATGAAAGCTTCCTAACATAGTGCAGATTTAAGTTTGTCAAATTTGTTCATGGGAATAAAGATTGAACAATGGCAGGGCCAAGGTGGTTCAGGTGAGCGATGTAGCCCTTAGGTCTCTTGTTTGACATGATCGATCTTATCTAATGTAAATGTACTTTTATTTCATTCAGCAATCCAGCAAGAGCCTAAATATATATGAGTCCTTTGATCGTTTGGAGTGCTTGAACAACTTCCTTTCAAAATGTGGTATTGACGCCATCCATATGCCAACTTCAACATGGAATTCATATTCGAAAAAGACAAAAGATAGCTATGTGGCATTTGTAAAAGAAGTAGTATATGCAGTTATAAGCACTATTTTCCCTGATGAAATCCAGTGTGTCCTTGAAGACTTTTATAACTTGCCAACCAACACCACAGGGGAACAGACAAATGAGACAGACAGTACTCTTCAAGATGCATTGATTGAATCTTACAGAAAGGCAGATACATGGCAGCTGAAAAGACAGATTTTATCTAGTCTTGCCACAATAATGCAATACAAATCAGTTGTGGAAAAAATTCCAGATTTAACGGAATATCGGTACTATAAGGCCAAGAATCATGCTGTAGTTTATGGCTGTGCTCTACCTCCCCCCAGCATTGAGCAACACCGACAAAGAATGGATCCACACAAATTGAACATTTTTCTAGACTTCATAACATCCTCCCACATTATCAAAGATCTACCATTTGGAGAAAGAAAATTAAGACTGTCAAATGGTAAAGTGGTTGAAACACCCAATGTCATCAGATGTATGGCTCCAGCTGCTATTATACAACAGTTTAAGCAGTACTGTCTTGAAAATGATGAAGTGCCTCTAGGTAAATATTGCATTGCTTGTATGTAGTATTATAATAATTCAATATTAGTCCCCTACCGACGAAGTTGAAGGAGACTTTAGGTTTGCGCTCCATCCGTCTGTCTGTCCGTCAGTCCTGCAAATCAGTTTTCCAGTCTTTTTATGTGCTTGCAGATATTCATTGGATATTTGGTACATTGCTTTGCCATAACAAGTTACAGATCAAGTTTGAATTTTGTCTTGGTTCGTTGATTATTCACTAAGTTATGGCCTTTGGACTTGGAAAAATAGCATAAATTATCAGTTTTCCTAACTTTTTGTGGGGTTGTGCTTAATACAGATATTCATTTGATATTCAGTATATCATGATGATTGCTTTGCCATAACAATTAAGTTACAGATCAATTTTGATGTGTTCATGGTCTAGTCTTTGTACTTGAATAGAAGTTGATTTTCAACCATTCCTATCCTGGTTTCCCAATCTTCCCTTTTAACATAAGCCTAGTCTCATTTTGAACTTCAATTATTGTTGCGGTCCAATAATTTTCCCCTCTGGTAGGGGACTATGTATTGCTATACAATACTCTAAGAATGTTTGTTTTGAGAAATAATTCAGTCCGTTCAAAACTGGTAGTTGTAGTAGTAATCACATCTTATTGAAACACAGGTATTATTTTTCACAGGTTTTCAATTTACATTGATTTTGTTTTGTATATTGAGATTTTGTTTTCAATTTGAGTTTACCAGTGCAAAAACAAAAATGTATTATTGAAGGTGGAATAATGAATTGTTTTGACACAAATCTTCAAATACAAAACAGTTGCCTTCATTCTAATGCAACTGTCAATACAATTCATAAAAATAACCTTTCAATTCTTTAAATATAACTCAGCGCATGCGCATGTTATCAAATGAAATTTGTATTTACAACAAATGTTACATTATAATAATTATTTCAATGTCTCAATTACATTGTATGTTGCCAGAAATAAGCAAATTACACAGCAAACGTATGCATTTTTTCAGGTGACAGTACCATGTTTAAAATATTAGCAGAATGTTCGGCAACTGTTAGGAAAGCATTTGAAGGGATATATTACTATGTAGCTGAAGGTGGGCGGGTGTTGCAGGTAAGATTTGAGTGACTGTGATGCTTCTAACTTATACTTTTCATTTTTAAAGTCAAAATGATGTGTGTTTTGAAATCAATACCTAGGTAATAGGTATATATGTAGATTTGAACTTGAAAATAAGTCTTTCTAATTCAAAAATATAGTAAACTTTTTCTAGAATGTACATGAACTTGTTACCTTTTACCTATAAGTAGTACAATGTAATTTTATTTAGCAAAGTGACTTGTTTATGGTTGTATAATAAAACACATTTTCAATGAATCATTCTAAATTATTCCTCTACCTATTTACTTATAGGATATATGTTCAGTTGTACAAGAATTGTGTCAAGTTGGTGCACTAACGAATGGCAAGATGAGAGAGTACATTGATGTTGCGCAAGAGTGCAAAAGATATCTGAAAACAGATTATAAGGTAATTTTAGAGATATATTTAGATTAATGTTGCTAGGTTTGATCAAATGAAGGATCATGCCCCCTTCAAAGGGGAGCTAATCACAAAAATGCAGAAATAGGGTGGGGTCAATAAAAAATCATATTCTCAAGAACCACTGAGCCAGAAGAGCTGAAATTTACCTGAAAGCTTCCTGACATAGTGCAGATTCAAATTTGTTAACATCATGACCCCCAGGGCCACAATAGGGGATCAAAGTTTTACATACAAATATATAGAGATAATCTTGTTTTATGTTGATGAGCACCCTTAAAGCAGAACTACTTTCAACTTTAATTGAATTTCTTATTTTGTGCAATATAAACTTAAATTCAATTTTTTTTCAGGTACACATTGCTGAGTCATCAACTGTTCCTGATCACTGTCGAGAGTTTGCCCTTAGTGACGAATCAGGACCGTTTGGCAGCAAATGTGAACACAAACATGATATGGTGTGCATTAACTGTGAACAAATTCATGAATTACTTTCATCTATCAGCAGCCTAATTTCAGAAAGTAACTTGAAAGAAAAAGAGGAGAACAGAGATGATTACGAATATAAGCTAGCTCAAGCAAAGTGTAACATCTCAGAAGACACATATTGTAAGAAACTAACCATCAAGAGAAGGCCAAGTCTGATATCATGGCTAACATGGGGCCCAATGAAGTTATTTTAGTTCTTGATTGGGCGATGAAATATCTTCCAAGGAGATATAGAGAGGACCAGAGCAATTGGTTTGCCAAAAGAGATCTGTCGTGGCACAAAGGGGTTGCTTTTAGAAGAAGGGAAACTATAGAAAGTTTGGCTTTTGTTCACATCTTCCGTGGTCAAATTTCTCAAGACTCCAATGCAACTAGTGCTGTTATTCTTGATATAGTCAAAGAAATCAAAGCAAGAAATCATAGTGTCAGCAAAGTTCATTTATGGTCTGACAATGCAGGATGCTACAAAAGTTCTGAAACAATCACTGCTTTATTCAGGAGTAGAGCCATAGACACCTATGACTTCTGTGAAGCCCAGAGCGGAAAAGGGGCATGTGACAGAACGGCTGCAACGATCAAATCCGGCATCAGGAGATATGTGAACCAAGGCAATGATGTTTTGACTGCAGAGCAAATGAAAACAGTAAGTGATAAAAGTTTCTATCAATAGTCAAAATATATAAAGTCTATAAATAGAATAGCTAGTTTTTTGGATATGACCTAAAAAAAAACAGAGGTCCCATGTCACGGAAGGAGTTATAGCACGATAAGGAACCCTCACTTCTATGACCCCGAGTGTGAAGCATAGATCTAAATTTGTGGTACTTCACCTACAGATAGTGACATCTCAGTATGAGAGAGAAAAATATTGACGAGACATAAAACAATCAATCAACAGATTGAATTCTGCGATGCTGTGTATATAAGCATAAAATTTAGATTTTTCATTATTACATTTACATACATTGATTATGTATGTTAAATTTGCTACCCTTCAATTCTATTTGAATTTTGTTCATGTTCATCTTGTATTGCAGGCTATTGAGAACACTTCAAAAAAGGTTCATTATGTAGTAAAGGTTGTTGAGGTAGATTCTGCTGCACCTGATGTGAAAACCAAGATTCAGATTCCATCAATATCAGCCGTGAATAATTTCAAGTTTGAGGAAAATGGTATCAGAGTTTGGAAACATTACAAAATTGGACCAGGTAAAGAAAAGTTTATAGACAGTTGATGTTTTTGATAAAATTTCACATTTCATAATTTTTTTTAGATCACCTGACTTACAATGCCATGTGACATATTTACTTTATTTATCCTACATTTTTATGCCCCATTCAAAGCAAAGTGCTAAAGGTAACACATATGTAAAAGAAAGAAATGACAGAATCAGCAAAAGAATAGAAATAATCTATACATACTTTCTCTGAAAATTAAGTGATCCATATGGGAGCCGCCATTGTTTGGTTTTTTTTTGTTCATTAGATGCTTCAAATTCATATGGCAGCTGCTTCCTGACATAGTGCAGATTCAAGTTTTTTAAAACCATGGCTCCAGGGATTAGGTTGGGGCCACAATAGGGGATCAAAATTTTATATGTGAATATATAGGGAAAATCTTTAAATATGTCCCAAGTTGACTCAGGTGAGTGATGTGGCCCATGGGCCTCTTGTTTTCATATTGCATTACAAATGTCACATTGGGCAGGACATTCATGTCCTATGGACATATTTCTAGTTACATCTTACATGTCCTTTGCTGTTTTCAGAGGTTTTGTATAAAATATCTTATACTGTTTTTATTGATTGATTGATTACATATTGTTGAACATTCCTCGCAAGAATATTTCACTCATAACACATTTAAAGATCTAGCACACCCATGTAAATGATTGATATTCTAAGCAGTTTTCTCCATGTTCAAGCATGTTTGTTGTTTTACAGGCAAATTCATTCCTTATTGTACAGAAGAAACAGTTGTGCCACCCTCACTTGAAGTGTTGGAAAAAGCAAGAGATACTGTAGACTTCCATGCACTTGTCCAATCATCTGTGCAATCCGTAAATCAACAGACTGATGGAATATTTACTTGTTCGAATGATGGCTGCATGTCTTCATTCAATTCTCACCAAGAACTGCATAATCATGCCATTTTGGATGAGTGAAATGTGCAATCAGAGAAGATTAAGAAATCAGATGTTTTAAAAACACAGTATATTAAAAAATTGTCTGAGACACAGGTTACATCCAAAGAAGTTACATTATCTGGTAACTGCTCGGAAATAGAAAGTAGACAAACTCTCTCTCAAGGATGGGGCATTAAACTGGAAAGGAAAAACAGGAGATTCACTGAAAACCAAAAGAGTTTTTTGATTGAGAGGTTTAACATTGGAGTTCAGACAGGACGTAAAGAAGACCCTGAGAACGTATCATTGTTAATGCGGAGCATAAAGAAATTTGATGGCTCAAGGCGCTTTGTTTTAACAGAGTTCTTAAGCTCACAGCAGATAGCTAGTTTTTTTTCTAGACATTGTCGAAAAAATGAGGCTTTAAGAGAACAGACCATTTCTGACCTTCAGAATACTTTACTCAGTTAGCCTGTACATCATTTTGCATTTTATGGTCAACTTAATCAGTATCCATACCCCCTCCCCCCTCCCACAACTGCAAAGTTGGGAAGTGCATATATCAATTTTTGTCTTACTGTCTGTCCTATATAATTCTGTATGACTGTATCAGCAAGTTATTTATTAGATATAACTTTTGTGTTTTTGAAAATGTATTATGAACTTGTATTGTTTTGAGCATCAACCAAATAATGAAAATTTGAAACTTGTACATGTAGGCTTGACTTAAGGAGGAATGCTACACAAGGAAAATTTGTTATGGATGAAAAGTGGAGGATATGTACATTGAAAACGTTCAAATTTAGTTGTTTTAGTAAATAAAAATGTAGATTCAATAGAAAGCAATTTGAACAAAATTTAAAACCCCTGCTGGACTTGAACCCGTGATCTACAGTTCTGCTGTCTACGTGCGAACTTACCTATCTACTCAGCTAGGCAATAACTTTTGAAATTATTAGACAAATATTGCTGATATTTATATTTTCATCCATGTTTTAAAAATAAGTCAACCATATTGAGTACCTCCTTAAAGTATAATGGAAGGAAGTTACTCAAATTCAAGCTTTTGTACTTTGTAGAATCATATGTTTACTTATACTTATCTAAAAATGTCAAGATATGGAGGGTTGGGTAAAAAGAGATTAACCCACTGTCTAAGAAAAGTGTTGTGGAAAGCCGATTTTTTATTTTTAGGAAATTATGCTCATTTTCCTACTTAATATTAAATCAATGTAGATTTTGTTTCTTATTGGTGAATATATACCTTCTAATATGTCTTGGAATTGCTCAGGTAATTTAAGTTGATTTGCCAGGCTTTAAAACACCTCCTGTCACAGTTATAACCTTTTACAGCGCATTATACGATAATTATCTCCCTTTGAAAAAATCTTTATTGTGATATTTTTGACAATTTTTCAGTAATATTTCATAAAATATTAGTGTTTGATTTACACGAATGACATGCCTCATGATGCTGAATGGTTAAAATATTTGTTTCAGATTTAAAATTCTTTCATTGATGGAATATTGTTGTATTGTATTTTGGGTCAATCCTAAAAATCGCCTAACTTTGAGAAATCGTTTACTTTTTATCGAAAAAAATACCCGCTTTGATTTTTTTTATAGTTTGTGCTATAAAACCTATTCAAACTTTTGGTCATAGTATTTCAAATTTCCTATGCTGCATTTTTTAGGAAGTAGGACATGAAAAATCAAAAAATCACAACAAATTTCAAATTTGAAAATTGAAGAAACCACCTATCTTATACTGCTTGACAAAATACTTTCTATACTGACTATCAATCTGGTTTTTATTGTTTTTAATCTAGAAACAAATATGATTCAATTAAATAAGTTACTTTAATGATATATTTCATATGTTAAATGTAATAAATTGTTGAAATTTCACATATGCAATTCAATAACTTATAAAGAATTATGATGTATTGTATATTATATATTCAACCTAAACTACTGTTTAAGCATGTAAACTTAATCACGAAATAGTTTATAGTGAAAAACGTTCAATGTGTATTGAATGTCTTTATTTAATCGATGTGACAGAGAAAATTCGGTTGCAGCTGAAACTCTGAAAGTGCTCTCCTTTCCGCCCAGAGAGTCTTGCATTGCCTTTTCTAAATTCGTCTCTAAGCGCAGTGAGGTCCTACGAACCGTAATCCGCCTTCGTTACTAAATATTCAACAACTTTCTAATCTAAACGTGTCCTTCCGACGCTCTCTCAAACTTGAGGTTAGAAACGCCTTGGACGTTAACAGATTGTGCGCCACCTGTAATCAAGGGCGAGTAATTTGATGTTTTATTTGCCATTACAACTAATAGCACAAAATTATATCTTAGATTTTTAAATACTAAGGCGCCACTGTATCAATATCGGATGTGAGATTGTTGATTGTTTGAATCATTTTTTCAAAGCAAAATAAGGATGTGTTCAAAACAATTTAAGCCAAACATTTGATTATTGTGGTCAAATATTCTCTAAAGTATTAAAGTTTTAATCAGATCAGAACATTTAGGTTGGCCGGTGATATCTTCATTATTATTATTGGTTTAGTTTGGTACCTTTGTGCATTCTTTAAATGAAATTTCCAAAATTCTATATTCATACATACTGGATATGATTTTTGGGCGTTTATCTGAACAATTTACGCTCAAAATGCAATTAATTTTTTTTAAGACAGAGGAAATTCAGACTGACTTGTTTCCAAATTGAGTTCGTTTTCATACCAACTAAAATATTTTCACAAATTAATCACTTTTAAAAGCATAATATTTAAACGTTGTGTTTGATGTTTTAAAAAATGTGTTTTAGATAGAGAACAACAAATCAGTCAGATTTGTTTGTAGCAATTTTCAATTACCTCAGAAGACCTTCAGTTCATCATACATGTATCTTTTTATCCAATTCATTAACATGCCAATATTTTTGTTTAGTCCTGTAGCTATGGATGCCATCTTTAAATCATAGTAAAATAATTAAAATCTATATACATTCAGTAAATGTTTTTGAGCATTTTCCTAGAAAACTTTATCCCCAAAAAGATATTTTTTAGAGGCGCTGAGGAAATTGGAACTGAATTTTGGTTAATTTTTTTGTGCTACGTGGAAAATATTTTCACATCATAGTGTCTGTACATAGACTGTTTGTATGATGGCCATTAAATAAATTCATATTACAACCTATTTGTTTGTTGTATATGTTATTGGATCTACAACTGATAAATCTTAGCCTTTTGTGTTTTTCAACATTGTTAGGTTCAGGGGTTGTTTCCATGGAAACGAACTCATTAACATGTATAAAAATTGTCATTTTTCAAACAGGAGAGACCTCCTTTCTATGATAAAATGATTTTCAGAAGAATCTAATTACTTTCATCTCAGCATCATAATTTATCCCCTTAAGGTAGTGTTTGCATGGGTCGTTGAAAACTACATTTTGTAATAAATCTGATTTTTAAATTTTTTTTTTACATAGTTTGTAGTTGACAGTATCTGTAACTCATTATGAACGTATCATTTATGGTTTTCACGGAAATTGTGACGCTACGGTTGTCATAGTAACCCCTCTTGTCGACTTTCCGTAACAAGAGGCCCAGGGGCCTTATAGGTCACCTGAGTATCATGTAACAACCTTCCAATGTTTGAATTAGGTTTGTGTTTAAATATAAGAATTTTACTTTTGGATGGAAGAAACATTGAATAGCTATGTGGTCAGCCCCGCCTTTGCACCAGAACTCCTGACCCAGGGGCCATAAATTACAGTTTTGAAAGAAGCATCCTTGATCATCATTATCATACTATTAGTTTGTCTACTTAATACCCAGCAGCAGAGGAGAAGATTTTCAAAGAAATAAAATGCATTTTCATTATATGATCAATAGGGCCCCACCCTATTACCAGAACCCCTGACCCAGGGGCCATGAATTTCACAATTATGAAAGAGGCATCCTTGCTCATCATAACCATGCTATTGGTTTATCTACTTAATACCCAAGGACAGAGAAGAAGATTTTCAAAGAAATAATGCATTTTCACTATATGACTTATAGAGCCCCACCCTAGCACCAGAACCCCTGATCCAGGGGCCATGAATTTCACAATTTTTAACAAGAGGTACTGCGAGCAATGCTCACTAAGAATACCCCCCGCTTACCCCAATCTCCCAAAGGGTGTTGGTAATAGGTATAAACTACCTCTTTTCTGAGTGTTGCTACTTCGATGTCCAGTGCGCATGACCTTTGACCTTTTGACCCCAAAATCGATAGGGAACATCTTCATCCCATGGGTAGTCCATATGTATGATATGGTGACTGTAGGTGGAAAGGATAACGCTTTAGAGCCCGGAAACCATATTGCTACTTCAATGTCCAGTGCGCTTGACCTTTGACCTTTTGACCCCAAAATCGATAGGTATCATCTTCATCCCATGGGTAGTCCATATATATGATATGGTGACTGTAGGTGGAAAGGATAACGCTTTAGAGCCCGGAAACCATATTGCTACTTCAATGTCCAGTGCGCTTGACCTTTGACCTTTTGACCCCAAAATCGATAGGGAACATCTTCATCCCATGGGTAGTCCATATGTTTGATATGGTGACGGTAGGTGGAAAGGATAACGCTTTAGAGCCCGGAAACCATATTGCTACTTCAATGTCCAGTGCGCTTGACCTTTGACCTTTTGACCCCAACATCGATAGGGAACATCTTCATCCCATGGGTAGTCCATATGTTTGATATGGTGACGGTAGGTGGAAAGGATAACGCTTTAGAGCCCGGAAACCATATTGCTACTTCAATGTCCAGTGCGCTTGACCTTTGACCTTTTGACCCCAAAATTGATAGGGAACATCTTCATCCTATGGGTAGTCCATATGTATGATATGGTGACTGTAGGTGGAAAGGATAACACTTTAGAGCACGGAAACCATATTGCTACTTCGATGTCCAGTGTGCTTGACCTTTGACCTTTTGACCCCAAAATCGAAAGGGAACATCTTCATCCCATGGGTAGTCCATATATATGATATGGTGACGGTAGGTGGAAAGGATAATGCTTTAGAGCCCGGAAACCATTGCGTCTACAGACGGACGGACGGACAGACGGACAACCCGATTCCAGTATACCCCCCCCCCCCACAACTTGTTGCGGGGGTATAAAAAGGCATCCTTGCTCATCATTACCATGCTATTAGTTTGTCTACTTAATACCCAAAGACAGAGAAGAAGATTTTCAAAGAATTTCTACACTTTCACTATATGACCAATAGAGCCCCACCCTAACGCAAGAACCCCTGCCCCAGGGGCCATGAATTTCACAATTTTGGTAGAGGCCTCAACGCTCATTATAATTATGCCCACAGTTTGGCTTCTTGATGTCCAGGAGTAAAGAAGAAGATTTTTTAAAATTACACTCATTTTGATGGTTTTTGCCCAACCCCTCAGGCCCCAGGGGGGCAGGGACCACGAATTTCACAATTTTTGTTCCCCTCCACCCACAGATGCTATATGCCAAAATTGGTTCAGGGGTTTCAGAGAAGAAGCTGAAAATGTTCAAATGTTAACGCACGACGCACGTCGCACGACGCACGACGACGGACAAAAACAGATAGCAATAGGTCACCTGAATTCATTCAGGTGACCTAGTAAATGGTACATGTATTTCAGATGGTGTTTAAAAATGATACAAAAGGGGTAAGTGATACAAATTATATCCAATTGAAGTTAAAGCCTTAAATAATATATAATTTGTATTAATATGTCCATTTATTTTCATATGAAGTAGAAGCAGGGCTGCTTATGAGCAATTTCGCAAATTTTAGAAGATACCAAAGCAGACATATTTTCACCCCCTGAGAAATAAATGACCAATGAATTTTTAAAAAATATGTTTTAACATATGTTAGTAGGAATTTTTCCTGAAAGTATCAATATTGGTTTTCAGGTTTACCATGGCGCTATGAGTATTAAAGTTACTCCCTCCCCCTCCTTACATAAATACTGCAGGTGATAATTACAATAAATATGATCTTACATGCATTTATCTTAACTCGTATTAAAACTATAAAAAATGTTTTGATGTTTATTATTGAATTTATTCCATATAGAATGATAGTACTCTTGCATTGGAGATGTTTTTATTACTTTCTGTTTGAAATTACTTGTATATTCATGTTCTGGAAGTGTATGTTAAAAACGCGGGAAATATAACCCATCCGATGTAAACTGCATTGTGACGTTGATACCTTTATATATTTTTTCTCTCCTTTCAAACCAAGTGATTATCAAACAACAACAAAACTTTCTTATTTTTTATATTACAAGAAATAACTGAACTAATTGAGAAAAAATATTGACCCGGCTACCTAACATGGCGACGTCAACAAACGAAATTATTTGAAGCTGGGAGTTTTCGGGTCGTATGGGGCTTTAATGAATATTTAAAGGTATGTTTGGACACAACTATAGTAGGAAAATATGTTAAGAATTTTTTATTATCAAATTTATGAGACAGCAACACAAGAATACAACGATATCGGGTCTCAACCGTGCGCAGCTTTTTGTGCGCCGTAAATCGAAGGTTTTTAATAGGGGTGGAACTGTAGCTCTCTGTTCCGTCAAAAGATTTTTTCAGTGAGCTACAGTTCTGGAGCTAGGTTTTCGTTTATTTCTGCATAGAATTCCATATTAGAAGTATCTGCATGATTTTATCTGCATGATTTTTGTTCTGTGGTAATTTGAATCCAATACAACTATAGCACCACCCTTATCGGCATCTTTTATAACGATTGATTCATCATTTGATAAGGATTTTAAAGCATCGTCCTCTTCTTTTGATTAAATTATTTTGGAAAATTTGGCAGCGTATCACATACTACGTGCAAGGTGAAGATAACGAACAGTGATCAATCTCATAACTCCTATAAGCAATACAAAATAGATAGTTGGGCAAACACGGACCCCTGAACACACCAGAGGTGGGATCAGGTGCCTAGGAGGAGTAAGCATCCCCTGTTGACCGGTCACACCCGCCGTGAGCCCTATATCCTGATTAGGTAAACGGAGTTATCCGCAGTCAAAATCAGTGTGCCAAGAACGGCTTAACAATCGGTATGAAACACGTCAGACAGCATTTGACCCAATGCGAGGTTGTATTGACGAACTAGATCGTTATTATACGTCTAATACGCTGTTACGCCCTTTCTTTGGATTAAAGCTTGATTTATTTCTAACCAAGTCTTTTGTTTTATTAGCATTTTCATCATCACTTTCACCGTTTTGAAAGACCTCCGCCAGTCTTAATTTCCGTGTATATTTTTTGATATCTCTTATCAATTCCTGGTGATTACTTTTTGGAGTAGGGGTAAATTTTAAACCTTTTGTTAAAAGTTTAATTTCACTTTTAGTTAGCACCCTACTTAATAGATTTATAACATTTGGATCAATGCGATTTTGACACTCGCTTATTGTTGAAACCTTGGATTTTAGAATCTCTGACCGCGGCTTGGTTTGCCCCCGCCTAAAAATACTTGTTTACTCTCCTTCCAATACAAGTAACACCATTTTCTCTGTACAGATTACCTTGTTGGTTCCTAACCATTTGGTTTCTGTTTTTGTACCTATAAGACTATGGTCTTGGCCCATTTTCTAAGCTTCGTTGATTATTGTTATTTGTTGTTCGTCCGTGCCGAGCCTTTCTGAATGTTCCTGATCAGAGTCTATGTCAGGTGCCTGATTTTGGTGCACTATTTGGGCAAAACTTGGTGGGTTGCTGAAATTTCTTATGTTTATTTTTTCTGGGATGATTATCTGTATTTTTTTCTTTGATGACATGGTGTCCGCATCATATCATCTCCGACACACAAAGCGTTCTATTCCGTACAGCCTAGCTAGGATATGCGCCATAGTCCGTGATGTACAAACAAGAGAAGAGCGTTTACATCAACTTGAAATTTACTTGAAAGAAAAACATTACCCTACAATCATCATTAAAGATGGAATAGAGAAAGCCAAGGCGCTTCATAGATAAGAACTTATCAACCCGCCTCCACGAAACCACGCAGATCTCATATTACCAGTTGTAACCACCCATAACCCCCAAAACCTGCATATGACTCTTGTGGTTCATCATCTTAATAATATTCTGAAATCAGATGAAGAAATGATAAATGTCCTCCGAAATTTCAAATTCGTTTACAGTAAATGACAACCAAGTAATCTCCGTAGAATCCTATGTCCATCCAAATTTCATAGAAAATCCGATTTCCGGGTCAACAGATGCAAAGATGCCCGGTGTGGAACTTAACAGATGCAAAGATCCCCGGCGTGGAACTTAACAGATGCAAAGATCCCCGATGTGGAACTTAACAGATGCAAAGTTCCCCGGTGTGGAACTTAACAGATGCAAAGATCCCCGATGTGGAACTTGTCTATATATCAAGTAGGGACAAACTTTCAATTTCAACGAAAAGGAATTTACCGTAAATGCTGATATGTCTTGTGGCTCTAAGAATTTAATATATGTTATAACATGTAGCGGATGTGGACAAATCTACAGCGCCGCCTCAAAAGTATTCGCGGAAAAACGGTGTTTTTCAACATGGCACGAAAGTCGAAAGAAAATAGCACTGAGCTTAGACAAGTGGTTGTTGATTTAAAATGGGAGGGACACGGAAATTGTGACACTGAAATCTGAGTCAACAATTCGATCTATGTCGCAGAAGTTTTGCATCAAGGGAAATGTGAAAATTTGCCCCGTTCTGGGAGACCTCGAAAAGTTACCAAACGAGCGGACTTTTGCGCCTAGTAAAAAGAAACCGTGGAAGACAATTACGGGACATAACGAATGATTTCAACGATGGAGGTGCAGTAAATGTCCATCACAAGACTGTCCAAAGGATTTTACACAGGAACAAGGTTTTTAGGCGAGTTGTGAGGAAGAAAATGGTAGTCAGGGAGGTAAACAGAAAAAAGCGACTTTCATGGTGTCTTGCGAGGAGAAAATGGTCAGTTCAAAATGAATGGAAGCAACTTATATTCAGTGATGAATCACAGATTGTGATAGGACAGAATAATCGTGTGTATGTGTGGCTGTCTGCAAATGAAGCTTACCGTCCGGAATACATGTGTCCCTCATTTCAGAAGCGAGTGACTGTAATGATATGGGGTTGCATATCTTGGCATGGTGTTGGAACTTTATGTAAAGTAAACGGGAATATAAATGCTGTAAATTATCAAGAAATTCTCGAAAACAATCTTTGGCCTGTTTTAGCCCGTCATTTCTCCAATAGAATTTTATCGGTTTCAAGATCACAATGACCCTGTACACCGAGCGTGAATTATTAAGGAATACAAACACAATAATAATATTAACTGTTTGACCTGGCCTGCCCAGTCACCATGCACATCTAAACGTAATTGAAAAAATATATATGGCTTCGCATTAAAAGAGAACTTCAATATACCACCCGAAATATAAGGACCCCAGATGAACTTTTTAACGCCATCAACAAACTGTGGACTTCTTATCAACCCCAGTATGTTCAAACTTTATACAATTCACTTCCAAGGAGAATACTAGCAGTCATTCGATCCAAAGGTTGCTTGACAAAGTATTAAAGTAAGTCTGTTTATCATTTTAAGTATTTATTTCAGCTCTAAACGTTGGAGACAGCGTTTGTTTACAACGTCCGCCATTTTGTTTTTCCGCGAATACTTTTGAGGCAGCGCTGTATATCGGAGAGACAGGAACAAATATTAAAGCCAGAATTCGTGTACATACATGTAAGCAACACATACAAGTACCGGAATATCGTAAAATAAAGTATTAAAAAACCCTGAGTGAACATTACGACATGTGTGGAAATAGACATTTGAGCGTTTTTCCTATTTACAAACTTTTCACGGACAATATAGTGGAAAGGAGAGAAAAATATTTCATTTGATCATGTAGACCTACACTTAACGTAGGTCGCGGGTTTACAGGCCTTTTTTCCCCACCTGAAAATGTGACTGATGTATCTTGACATTGTATATACTCTACTATGTGAAAATTGTTTTTCATTCAACAGCACAGTATTTTAGTACGTCTTCAACATACCATTGGTTTAACGGTAGCGACACTGTTTTCCATTGAATTATATAGAAAAAAATAGTGATTGACGTTATTCATTGCATAATTCAACTTAAAATAGACAGAATTTGGTGCTGTTCATCTTGATAATATTAATATCAAAGCGAAACAAAAATAATTTGAAAAATATTTATGAAAACAAGCATTCTGAGAGTATTGCATGGCAATACATAGTCCCCTACCGGTTGCAAAAATTACTGTACCACAATAATATTCAAAGTTCATTATGTAGGTTATGGTATAAGGGAAAATTGGGGAACCAGGATAGGAATGGTTGGAAATCAACTATTACTCGAGTAGAAACTAGGCCAAGAAAAAAGACAAATTTATAATTAGGGCCCCGCATTAAATGTGGGAAGCCTTATAGTAATCACATTGTCCGTCCGTCAACACTTTCTTTGTGACACGATAACTTAAACAGTTTTTATCGTACAGTTTTCAAATTTTGTACAGACATAATGTACAATAAGGGGAAGAAGCCTATAGATTTTGGGGTCATTTCACTTCGTCTGTCTGTCTGTACGGCATGATCGTTGTTATTATGAACACTTTCTTTGTGACACAATAACTCAAACAGTTTTCATTGTACAGTTTTCAAATTTTGTACAGAAATACTTTACAATAAGAGGAAGACATCTATAGATTTTGGGGTCATGTCACTTTGTCTGTCTGTCTGTATGCGTGTCATCATCTTTGTTATTATGAACACTTTCTTTGTGACACGATAACCCAAGTAGTTTTCATTGTAGTTTTCAAATTTTGTACAGAAATACTTTACAATAAGAGGAAGATACCTATAGATTTTGAAGTCATGTCACTTTGTCTGTCTGTTTGAATGTCATCTTTCTTATTATGACCGTATTTATTTACCACTCATGCTGTCTAAGGGAGATACTTCAATTTGAATTATGATATGCATTGTATTGATATATAGAAAATTTACAAGAAATAACTCTACAACATTGTGTATGTGTATATATTTGTTTTGTTTTTTTTTAAATGTAATTTAAAAATACTTGATGTTACATGTATATTGAATTAAAACGCATCATTCCCAGTCAACAACTTTCGATCGGGATCGGAATACGAAATAAAATTTCTTATATCCGGTTGCAAAGTGAAACTGCTTCATGCTTCAAGTTATTGAATTATGTAGTAATTCCACGTTAAACTTAGAGAACTGTTCCTTTTAATAAAGAAAGTAACAAAATAGACACAAAATGAGTGTACCTTATGCATTACTGTTACCGAGCTTTTGTCGGCGAAAATCTCGAAATGGCGTGTTTCACTGCGCTTGTTGAAGGTAAGGTCCACATTTTCTACGTGAGTATTTTGATATTTGCTTATGAATTTTTTTAGCATACATGGTATGTCTCGGCTAGGAATAGTAGAAACTTTCTCACCTATGTATGTAAAGACATATTACTCTCTTTTTTAAAATGTAGAACACTTTTATTAAATGACAATGTGTTTGAAAACGCTTAGAGCCCCGATGTCAGAATTTCCTTTTCCAAGACATCAATATGTCAAATTCATAATCATTTTCGAAAATTATGTACCATATTTTGTACCAGTTATCCATTTTGAATCCCCTATTACATTGGGATTTTGTTGCACTCTGTTGTGTTTGAGTGGATGTCATGAGTGTGTGTCAAACAGAAGTAATTTAAATTGCATAAGTCTCTCATAAATATGCTTCATGATTCCTTTTTCACAAATTTGGCATTCCAATGTATCTTTATATATTATTAATTCTAACATATGTACCAGCCCCAAACATTGCTATATGAAATACAGATGTCACTTTCCTCTAATAACCCTCGGTGGGGCCCTTGCTGACCGTGTCAGTTTTCTAGTTAGGTTTAGGTTTTTATACAAGTCAATAAACTGTGACATGTAGATTACCATGAATAATTTAGCTATATTGTTGTATTACTATGCTAAAAGTTTTAATTAGTGTAGTATTCTTAATTCTTATTTACAGAGATAAGAAACTTGGATGTAAACTAACAATTCATGCTATTTTTCTATATCCAAGGGCCATAACTAAATGGGAAATTAACAGACCAAAATGAAATTCGAACTTGATCTGTAACTTTTTATGACAAAGCAATCTACCAAATATCAAATCAATATTTGCAACCACAACAAAAAAAGTCCGGAAAACTGATAATTCATGCTATTTTTTCTAAGTCCAAGGGCCATCACTAAGTGAAAAATCAACGGACCGCGATGAAATTCAAACTTGATCTGTAACTTGTTATGACAAAGCCATATATCATATGAATATCTGGAAGCACAACCAAAAAAAGTCTGGAAAACTGAACAGACGGACGTCGTCGGTAGGGGACTAAAAATGTGGGGTAATCGAATTCGTTTTTAAAGAAAAAAATGTCAAAGTTTGTTAAAAACCATCAAAGCAGCAAGTTTTTTTTAAACAAATAACGTTACAAATATTCGCGACGTCATTCAACAACGTCATCCATTTACTTGCATCACTTCAAAGAGAACTCAAAACAACTTTATTGACTCCTGGTTTTGAAGGGAAGTCAAATATGTATGGACAAAATAATCAATTATTTACAAAATACATATCGCAAAATTTCTTAATATAAATAAATGTGTACATATATTGCGCTATATATCTTAACTGTGTTGCGCGGCTAATAATTGAAATTCTTCTCTTCTTTTGCGATCGCATTAACAATGAATAAACTAATATAATAGTATGATTTTATTTTTGAATTCTATTAAGGTTAGATTTTTAATTTCGTGTAGTTTAATCATATCTTAATATTCTAACAACAAATACAACTAAATTTGTATCTATTTAAGGAATGGCTTTAATTCTGGGGCAAGTTATACGAGTATAACCAGGTTATACTCGTATAACTTGCCCCAGAATTAAAGTCATTCCTTATAATTTAATGCAAGAGACAAAGATGCTAACCTTCGTTTATCAAAATGTACATAAACTCGGAAAAATAGAAGTCAACTAAGCCGCGCAATGATTCACTTAGCAACAGCGACACGAAGCATCTAGCTGCGAAGTCGAAGGTCGCCATCTTTTATCTTAGTTCTACGGAGCCTAGCCATTTATCAAAATATTGTATCGAAAGTGAAGTTTATCATGATAGAAAATACATGCAATGCGTATTTCGCTGCCCTTTAGATATAGAGATCGACTTTGAAGTCGCTCATCTCCGACAGATTGAGAAAAATACGGGAACATGCATTGTTTAGGCCTACCCAAAATAAATCTTCAAATATCAGAAAATGCAACAATTTACGGCTTTCAACTTTGTGAAAACTTTTACTAGATGAAAACTTACCCTTGTATACAATGTTGTCGCTAATAGTAAATCTGACACAAGAAACAATGTAAGCAAGTAACAAATAGCGATCCACATGTCAATGTGTCTGACGTTATGTGATAAAATATGACGTATGAATTTTGTTTGCTTTGTTGAAAGACGGATCAAGGAATGAAACAACGCACCCCCTTCCTTTTCCCCAGTGAGAAATGTATTTCAAAATGAACAGGGTAATGCTTACTTGGCAAATCATTAATTCGAATATAATATCTGTGTTTTAATCTATTATTCGACCATACATACAGAGAAAGATGTTTTACAAAAGTGATTTGCGTACAAGTAGATGCTAATATTGACAACGAAAAAACAACATGTGTATCAAACCGAAGTATCTTATTTTGCACGTTGACTTTCTTATTCCATAGAAGGCTGAAAACAGTGCTGCGATGTAAATTTAGAGAGAGAGAAAAAAAATAGTTCCGACATCTGGTTGTCAAGGGGGTGTGTCCCCATACCAAATCAGGTTATACAAAAATAACTTGCGTTCCTCAATAGGCACGTTTCGAGTTCATCCGGAACATCCGGGATTTTTCGCATTTAGCCACGCCGATCACGTGACATGAACAAAATGTTCAGCAGAGGTACTTCCGGTTGATATTGTTTACTCTGGTAACAAAATTGTCTTTAACAAAATATGCATTTTGTGGCACGAAAGGTCGCAATTCAGATAATGGAAAGAAAGGGGTGTATATCTACTTTGGATGATGTTAAAGTTCACCCTTTCCCAACTCCGGAAAAAAATATCCACGCAGAGGAAACGATGGCGTCATTTGTTTAGAAAACCACGAGTAGCAGAACAGTGCAGAAAATTAGAGTGATTACTACATTCCGTAAAAGCTGATCCAACACAGAAGCATCCCTGTTCTAGCCATTTCACCATATGAAAGGCGAAGATAACAAACAGTGATCCAAGTTTTAAGAAAACCAAGAGGTTTGTACTGCCCTTTACAAATAGATACTGCGCGACATTAAAATAGGCCTAGTTGATACCCTTATCCACATATATTTGAGCAATGTATGCATTTTACAATGGTGATCATGTGGCACTAAATCGATAGTAGATTATCATATATCAGAGAATTTACACTTCGAACTCATGGTTTAGGCTCATAGGAAATTTCGGGGGGGGGGGGGGGGGCATATAATTATAATATTGGGGGATCTATTTTTACAAATCTAGATTAGGATTTGCAATAATCATTTATCTAAGCTCCATACAGATAGTTCATTTACTTCCAAATATCAATTCATATCAAAGAACTCTCATTTATCTTTGCTCCAACTTTACCAAGCAGTGTGCTTTGTATACATCAGAAATTACATGTACATGTATGTACACTTCCACTCATATTTATGTGCTCTCCCACTTCTCATTTAGTAAGAAAAATGAGCATGATTTTCTTTCTTCATAATCTATTCAACATATATACACAGGTTGATAACAATGACTGTACTCTGTATGTTGACTGGAATTATTGACTGGTATGCAGTAAAACAGCTGAAGGAAAGTTCAACTATTAATTCATTTCAGCCTGGTAAGAATCAATATCCTTTTGTGTATTATACACCTGCAATTCTTTTCTTTTACTGCTTCAAATCTTGTGTATTTGAAATTTCAATTCTGAGATTTTGGTATTATTATAGATAGTCTGGCAGTATTATAAGTAATCTGGCAGTAATGGCATGACATCATGAGAGCTAATCAACATGGTTAATGATGTATAGAGACACTGTCTGAAGACCTCGAGGGAAAGGCAAAGAAACTGGATGATCCACTTCCTATATCCCTGTAAAAAAGAGGAAGGATGCCATAACATTGACGATAAATTATTGTCAATTCAAGAAGCAAAGTTGTGAAAATGCAAAAATGATAATTAATGTATTTGTTAGAAAAATATCGTTAACTGCATAATTTATATATTTCTTGAACTTATTCAGGAATACATCAGATGTAGTCATTCATATTAAAACTGAATCTATGAATTTTCATCGATAACTTTTATCAATAAAGTTTACTATATTTATTTTACATGTATCTAATTTTCCTAATACATTGTACTCATGGGAGTTTGCTTGCATTCAATGTTCTGACATGAATCCGAAAATGTGCATATTTCATCACAAGAGCCCACCTGGGCACTAAGCATGTGTCATGTATAAAGCAGACTCAAACAAGATCTACCAACTTAATATTTGAATGAACACAAATGGTCTTAGATACTCTTTTTTTTCTTCTCTGCAATATATGGCATTAAACAGCATTCATTTTTTTTTTTCAATTTTGTTAATATATACAAGTCAATTAACTTTTCCCAAACTTTTGATGCATATAATGGATTTTCTCTGTACTGCTACGTCTATGTGCACAGAATGGAAATGATGTCACTAACAGGAATATACCTTAATCATGAACAGATATATTTTGTTCAATGATAACAATTTGAGCAATGATCACAAATACTCATGACATTGGAATTATGAAAACTCATTGAAATGCATGTATCTACTAGAGTTACTTTCATACTAAAAATTCTTCTTATTAAATAAGTCACTTATAAATGAAAGACTTGTGGCGCAAGTATTACTTGATAAATAATAATTTTCAAATATCAATGTTTAAATTAGGGGGGGGGGGGATATCATTTATAACTTAGTAGATATGATTAAATTATTCTCACCCATATAACATTTTTCTTTTATCTTGGTCATTTTTGCTCGCATATATCGCCTTCAGTTGTGTCTTTGATGAGTATGATGATCATTTATGTAGAAATATTCCATACCTTTGACATAATCAGCATGGTCAGTCATTCACAGATGATACCACTGTCCTGTCCATAGTTTAATAGCAAACCATTCAGACCAAAGCAGGTCATATATGTACACTATCACATCACCTGCAAGATATATACATGTATCTGGTTTTACAAGCATGCATGTATAGAACAAAATATTTTAAGTTCAAAATTGCTTCACTTATTTTGTGAAATCTTTAGGTACATGAACAGGTCCAGTACAATCTCTAAATTAAGCTATAGAGCTTGATTTAGCTATTTCAAATCTTTTATGAAATTAACTTTGAAAAGTGTAAAAATCCAATTTCAGTGAATGATAAAATTCCACCCATGTACATGTTGTACTTGCAAAAAAAAAATTAAATAATATATTATAAACTACATTCCTCAGAAATATAATTTTGATTCACAAATGTCTTACTACACCTTAGAAAGAGTTTCTCAAATCAGCATGAAATGATTTAATTATGAATGAGGATCAACAAAATAATGGATATTAGGCAATTCAAGTTTACATAGCGTAATATCTGTGGAAACGAGGGGGTTATTTATATTTGGTTTCTTTTACATCATATATGAAAACAAATTTTTTTTAAAATATAAAATTGTTACAGAAAATCAAAATCAGTCAAATTCAAAAAGCTTTCCACAAATTATGACATTGTTAAATTTGTTTTAGAAAAAACAAAACAAAAAAGCTGTCCGGGTCTAGTTTTGCACTCAGAAAAATGCAGCGAAATATTTGTGAGACTTTACACCCGCACTAGGAATGAACGAATACATTGTATAAATTGCCCAACCCCTCATTTCCACAGAAGTCAGTACTGGGCACGATGTCGACTTTATGAATCACTTTAAGACATCGTGTTTTGTTTAATCATATACAACGTTCTACAAAAAATAGTAACTATTTTGATTTACCTATTTGGTAGGTTTCACCGAGTCTAATACGTTCTTTTCATGTCCCACTATGGCTACTACTGTACTAATAGGGGCTAGGGTTCCTAGACGGGCCTTCTGCATAGATCTGCAAGTTACACTGCAGCATCATCGTCTTGTCTAAGTCTTTCGTTGAATTTGACCAATGGTAGCTTATCAAACGTTGACAAACAAATACGTACCCCCATACATCCCAAACAAATACATTTAATATGCGAAGTGTTGGTAAACAACGAGAAACCGGAAGTAATCCTGCTGAACATTTTTGAAGCGGCATGACTAAACACAGAATAAAAACCGTGTTACGGAGGAACTCGAAACACGGCTATTGGAGTTTGACCAATCAGAGACAAGGATACAATAAGAATTAAATTATTTTACAATACCACGGGCGAATAAATTTCTTGGTATAGACGCCCGATCGGACGTGATAAAATTTCCGCTAAATAAAATTTGGATGAATCAACTTCATTATTGTACCTGTAACAAAATGCACATACCTCGTCAATTTACTACATTTTACTGCATATTCTACCGTTTATCAAAATTTCAATAAAATATAATGTACTAGAGATGAATTAGGTTCATCGTACTTCATTAGAAGATAGATACATGTAGTAACACATGTAAAAGTATAAAAGTAATTTTTAAAAATGTAGTTATTTTCTCAGGGCAAGTAAGTCTTTGGCAGGGCGAACAACTTTTACAAGCAGTCAGCCCTGCATGTCTAGCTAATTTTACAGCGAGTTTCAAACACACTTTGGGGTGGGCATTTGTGAGCTTCAACTTTGCTAGAATACATGTATTGTTTACTTGCTGTTCCCCAATACCGGCATTCATTTGTAAATATGATCGATTATCTCTCTCTTCCAAATACACGTCAAATTTCGGGGGGGGGGGGGGGGGGGGGATTAAAGTATAGGCAAATTTTGCTCAATTTTTCCAGGGGTTCTGGAAATGTTTTCAGAGTCATTTGCAACAGGACACATTGAAACATTTCATTAGGATATTCCTGTCCAACACTTTTAGTTATTTAATGTTGTCCGATCTTCACGATCTGTATGATGGGGTAGGAATAAAAATATGAACTCGCCATTTTCAAATGTCCGCCAAAAACGCGTCAAATCTCTGAATAAAACTTTCATGAACTGGGGTACTCCCGTCCGATTTTTTTCTGGGTTCTAAAAACGCTTATAAAAGCATTCCTAACATCGCCAGTTGTCTCACCTCCCCAAGTTGTCCGTTGCTAAACGTTATGCAGTAACAGGATGAAACATTACTAGCCGAAATTTTAAAACTGGAAACGAAAGGAAGGCTTAACAACATTAAACAAAGCATGTTCTACTTCGATAACAACTGTTGGTAATATTTGTGATATCGGTAAAGTATTACGTTCTTTATATTCAGTCAATGATCCATGTATACTTCAGTCCCCCTACGCCACAAGATTCTCATCCCCCTATGCCACACGGGGTTTTGAGTTAAATACTCGGCATATCATGATTTTGTGTTGGTTTCTTCAGTCGAATATTGAATCCCCATTCAAAGGAAATGTTTCTGGTAAAAAAAACAAAAAACCTTGGGACTTTATGCAATAGGAATGAAGATTTCTCATTAAATACACCGAAGAATATACCAGGCGCCTACCCTGCTTGTATATTGTCGAAGTGTTTGTGAGTATTTCCAAAGTGTTCTAGACTCCCCAATTGTTAGTGCTAGCTTGTCAGTAACCAGTGTCTTTCGTGTAATACTTTCGGCTTTCTAGATTTATCTTAATTAAACACAATCAGTCTTTGAATACTTCTCGACCAACTTTCTTCGCTTCGAAATCACATCCCCGCGCTACACTGATCACGGTCCCCGCATGTGGCATTGTACACGGTGGGTTGTAGAGAAGAAAAATTTTATTTTGAAAATTGGTACATTTTTGCCCCGCCCACAAGGCCCCTGGGGTGCTGGAGTCTTGTAATTTACATCCCTCTTGTCCCAAAGATGCTTCATACCAATTTTGAAAAGATTTGGAATAGTAGTTATCAAGAAGAACTTTAAAATGATCAATTGTTAATAGACGACAACCATTTGCAATAACAAAGGTGACCTAAAAATTCATACAATTCTAAAGAAAGGTACTCTCAGTGAATAATCTGTTAAATCCCAATTTGTCATTAGGTTTTAGGTCCTTTACGTTTGCCTTGTAAAGAACGGCAAGTTGAATAAAGTGCTAAATAACCCTTCGTGAAAACATATCCTTTCTAACACAAGCAAACAGAAGCGTGACCCTGAACAGCATGTGATTTTAATCATTATATTTACAAGAACAACGAAATCATCTTTAGTGCACATTGGATGACATATAAAGCATCTTTCTGTAACTATGTCTCAACGCAGAGGAAATAAACAGTACAAAAAACAAAGCTTCTCTGCAAAACTTATTAAATCAACTCACAGTCAATACAAAATAAAAGCAGCGGTGGTGTTGTGGTCAAAAGCTGTCCTTGTGGTACATGTACAAGAGAACCGGGTTTATCGCTTGCGTCAAACTCGCTAATTGAAACAACGTCAAAATGACATACAATAGTCAGCGAATCAGAAATTAAACATTTCCAATTAGGCCAGGCAATGCCGCATGTACTGGTCGTGTAGACAACCAATCAGAAATTAAACAAATCCAATGCTACATGTACTGGTCTTGGATTTAATCGTGATCTCAACCAAGCAAACCATGCATCCTCAAAGGAGTTACAAATGGAGTTTTCTAAAAGTTGTATAATAGAAATACTGAAATAATTACACGTAATCATAACTACTTCATGATAACACTATGGTAAAGATTCTGAGAGTATTGCATGGCAATACATAGTCCCCTACCGGTTGCAAAACCAAGTCAATAAACTGTGACATGTAGGTGATCATAAATAATTTAGCTATATTGTATTACTCTGCTAAAAGTTTAAATGAATGTAGTACTCTTATCTACAGAGATAAGAAACTTGGATGTAAACCAACAAGTCATGCTATTTTTCTAAGTCCTAGGGCGATAACTTAACGAAAAATTAAAAAACCCGGGATGAAATTCGAACTTGATCTATAAGTTGTTATGGCAAAGCAAATACCAAATAAATATCTGCAAGCACAGCCAAAAAGAGTCCGGAAAACTGATAATTCATGCTATATTTTTTTTAAGTCTAAGGGCCATAACTTAAAGGGACTGATTCACGATTTCCCCCAAAATTTTGTTTTTCACTTTCAATGATCAAAATCTACTGTGTTTGAAATACATTTATTTCACATGAAAATTAAGGTTATGTATTATCATAGAAGCTCATTTTAGAGAGTTTATTATTTGTTTTGTAAACAAAGATTGCGGTATGCTATTGTTTACAAAATTTTCAAAAGAAATGGATATCAATCTAAGTTTATTATATCTTCACATTTCAAGCATTTTTGGAGTAAAATTTGTCATCTAAAAGTTGAAATTTGTGACTATGCAAAATTAAGATGCATTATAGTACAAAATCAGTATTTCACTTGTTCATTTACATAAAAAGACTTCAGTCTTTGTTAACATAACACATATTTAAGGCTAAAAATTGCTTTTATTCTGGCATTCAGGTCAAAATTTTGGCTGTCAACATTAAATGAGTTATATTTATTAATGTTTAAAATCAAAAATGAAAAATATTTTTTTATCAAAAATCGTAAACCAGTCCCTTTAATGAAAAATCAATGGACCGAGACGAAATTCGAAATTCATCTGTAACTTGTTATGGCAAAGCAATGTACCTATCTGCAAGCACAACCCCCCCAAAATGTCTGGAAAACTGATAATTCATGCTATTTTTCTAAGTCCATTTATTGATTGAATATTGTGTAACGTCCCTCTCGAGAATATTTCACTCATATGGAGACGTCAACACTGTCGGTGAAGAGCTGTAAAATTTAGGCCCATGCTCGGCGCTTATGGCCATTGAGCAGGGAGGGATCTTTATCATGCCACAATCGCTGTGACACGGGACCTCAGTTTTTGCGGTCTCATCCGAAGGACCGCCCCATTTAGTCACCTCTTACGTCAAGCAAGGGGTACTGAGGACCTATTCTAACCCGGATCCCCACGGGATTTCTAAGTCAAAAGGGCCATAACTAAGTGAAAACTCAACGCACTTGGACCAAATTCGAACTTGATCTGTAACTTGTTATGGCAAAGCAATATATCAAATATAAAATAAATATCTACAAGAACAGAGAAAAAATTGTGGAAAACTTAACTGAAGGACGGGGCGCAAACCTAAAGTCCCCTTTGACTTCGTCGGTAGGGGACTAATAATTCCAAGCGCATCCCCCAAACCACTGCTAGTTATCCACACCGTACACATGCAAGGTGAAGATAACAAACAGTGATCAATGCAAGGTGAAGATAACGAACAGTGATCAATCTCATAACTCCTACAAGCAATACAAAATAGATAGTTGGGCAAACACGGACCCCTGGACACACCAGAGGTGGGATCAGGTGCCTAGAGGGAGTAAGCATCCCCTGTTGACCGGTCACACCCGCCGTGAGCCCCATATCCTGATCAGGTAAACGGAGTTATCCGCAGTCAAATCAGTGTGCCAAGAACGGCTTAACAAGACTGTTGAAATCCCTGTACCATCAACTTGTTTGTCAGTAGCTTACCTCGATTTAAAAACTGACTATACCCAGAACAAGCTCTTGCATATCGAATCAGTTGAGATATATAAACACCATATGCAGGTGATAGTGGAATATTGCTACATAAATGTGGGAAGTTGACGCTGGAGAAGCTGAAACCATCCCGTTTGTCATACAGTTGAGTTGTCAGTTTGTCGTTAATGTCTACTTTCAATAAAATATCTAAGTATGAAGCAGAAGTGGACGACTCTGTTCTTTATTTCGAGCTCACAGGGATATATCAAATCGACATATGAATGAAAGCTATCATTGTTAATAGACAAAACGTCATCGATATATCTAAAAGTCGAATTGAAGGTCACAGCGAAAGATTTTTTCTTCTCACGTAGAAGTTTTTGAATAAATTCTGCTTCATATGAATATAAAAACAGGTCAGCTAACAAAGAAGCACAATTCGTGCCCATGGGAATTCCAACAGACTGTTGGAAGACCTGATCATCAAAGACCACGAAGATATTGTCAATGAGGAACTCTAGCATATTTTTTATTTCAACTTCAGAGTACTTGTGCGTGGAATCAGAGTGGTGTTTAACAAAGTAAGTTTTTGAGATGACTGATCACTAGAAATGAATATTTCCGTTTTCCGTTTTTGTTGAAGAAGCAACTGTCTATGATGTCAAAAAGTCTAGTCTTTAATTTATCGTGAGGAATGGTCATGTATCTTGTTTACCATATCCAAACACTTGTACTATTTTTTAAATATGACACTATCATCCTTTTTCATGAATATATTGAATTTGATTGATTGATTGCATATTGTTTAACGTCCCCCTCGAGAATATATCACTCATGTGAAGACGTCACCATTGCCGGTGAAGGGCTGAAAAATTTAGGCCTATGTTCGGGACTTACGGCCTTTGAGCAGCGAGGGATCTTTCTCGTGTCACGTCTGCTGTGACACAGGACCTCGGTTTTTGCGGTCTCATCCGAAGGACCGCCCCATTTAGTCGCCTCTTACGAAAAGGAAGGGTTACCGAGGACCTATTATAACCCGGATCCCCACGGTACTATTGAATATGAAATGATTTTGATATGTAAATTAGACTTCACACTTTTATTATCGGTCTTATAATGAAGTCATGAAATGGACCACAAATGTTTTTTTTTTTAACAGTAGAACTCTTCTATATCTGTTGTCCGATGCCCATATTCTATGACGACGATTTTATCTTTTATGACAATTCAAGGATATTCATCCATTTACGTATCGTAGAGTTTTCTGTCTAAGTAATTAAAAGAGTTACTAGTTTGTTGTTGAAAATATGTTACATTACCTAAAGTCTTTTCATCAGTATGGACACATTCGCAAGCACTTGTGTTTTCAGAACACATCTTGTTTTACAATGCTGCTGAATATTAGAATTTAGCATAGATATGCAAAACGGACAAAAATATTATAAATGTTTAGCCCTTGGGGATAGTGGTTGGTTGATTCTATATTGTTTAACGTCCCTCTCAAGAAACTTTCACTCATATGGAGATGTCACCATTGCTGGTGAAAGGCTGCAAAATTTAGGCCTATGCTCCGCGCTTACGGCCTTTGAGCAGGGATGAATCATTATCGTGCCACTCCTGCTGTGACACGGGGCCTCAAATGTTTCGTCTCTTACATCAAGCAAGGGATGCTGAGGACCTATTCTACCCCGGACGTCTCCATTTGAGTTAAAATTCTTGACTGGCAATCAATATTCTAGCCCGGATCTCCAAGAGGCTATTGATGACCGGTAAGATCCATGGTTCTCCTGTTATTATATTACATGCCATGACGCTAATCCTTTTACATGTAAAACTTATACGGTACCAATTTTGATGCACCAGATGAGTATTTCGACAAATAATGTCTCATCAGTGATGCTCAACCCGAAATACTGGAAATCCGAAATAACAATAAACTTGTAAGAACTAAAAAGAAAAACAAAGTGCCAAAGACTGTCCAGAGACATTTTCCCTGGAAGTTCAAAAGGCCGACATTCTTAGGGGGTGCCATTCGGTGTCATTTGAAGCTAGGTACCTTGTGTTATCATTAAATGTACTATACAGAGATCGTAAAAGTCATTTACAGAAACAAGTGCCTGTGATTCAGAGATATGCATGGGGAAGATAATCCTTAATTTTGATATGAATTTCTAAATTAAATATACATATTTTAAAGCTAGTAACGAAGTACTTAGCTACTGGGTGGTAGAGACCCTCGGGGGCCAACAGTCCACCATGTAGCTTGCTTATAATGTCAGGGGACTAAGTGTAGGTGAGTCGTCTGACAAAATCCTGCGTACATAGAATAAGAGGCCCATGGGCCACATCGCTCACTTGAGTCACCTTGGCTCATATTTAAAGATTTTTCCTACATATTCGCATGTAAAACATTATCACTATTGTTGACCCAACCTACTCTCGTGGGCTATGATTTTTACAAAGTTTAATCTGCAATATGTCATGAAGCTTTCATTTAAATGTGAACTATTCTGGCCAGTGATTTTTAATGATTTTTCCAACATATTTGTATGTAAAATTTTGATCCCTACCCCCGGGGACCATGATTTTTACAAACGTCAATCTGCACTACTTCAGGAAGCTTTTGTGAAAATGTAAAAATTTTTAGTCCAATGGTTCTTGAGAAGTAACTTTTTCAAGATTTTCCCAATTTCTTTGTATGTAAAACTTTGATCCCCTATTGTTGCCTCATCTTACTACGGGGTGGGGGGTGGGGGGGGGGGGCATGATTTCATCAAACTTGAATCTGCACCATTTCGGGAAGCTTTCATGTAAATTTCAGCTCTTTTGGCCCAGTGGTTCTTGAGAAGATTTTTAAATTAGCTCACCCTATTTTTGTGATTAACTCCCCTTCAAAGGGGGCATGGCCCTTCATTTGGACAAACTTGAAAGCTCTTTACCTAAGAATGCTTTTGGCCAAGTTTGGTTATAATTTGCCCAGGGGTTCTGGGGAAGAAGTCGAAAATGTAAAAAGCTTACAGACGACGGCAACAAGCGATCAGAAAAGCTCACTTGAGCTTTCTGCTCAGGTGAGCTAATGATATTATTGCAATTAATGTTATTCCATGTACAAAACAATACCTATAGAGAATGTAATTTACTTGCATATAAAAATATCCAATGACAGCTTATTTTACATTCTCACCAAACATCTGTTTAAGTAGTTTGGCATTCTACATTTGTCTCAATTCACAAATACGGACTTACGTGTTCGATGTCACAGAAAGTAAACATGTACACATGAACACACGTATGGCGTCGCGAATGGTGCTACTGCACGTAGCAATGTATTGATTAATGGTTGTTATGAAAATAGTAGATGTACGTGTCATCGGCTGGAGTAGTTGCTCCTGGGGCACATGTACATCTTTAAGCAAACTTCCGCCAGAGTTCGTTTGCACATAAACCAAACTCTTCCATGCAGGCATTGTGGGATAGAGAATTCCTCCGAACTACTTTTTATAAAGATGGTGATGGGGTCATCAGAAAGAAATGGCATCATCCGAAACATGATACTTTTTTACATGACCAGTTGCTAGTAGGCTCACAATGTCTCTACGAAGGCACGAATTGCAGCGACTATATCCTACTTTCATTCATATTTGATTCTCAATCTCTGTTTCGCACATGTTATGTCTGAATCCATGTTTTTCTTGAAGTGAAATGAGAAAACTTATACATTTTTATAACATTTACTTTAATGTTTAATTACACTTTTATCTCTATATATATACTATGTCGATTTGATATATCCCTGTGAGCTCGAAATAAAGGACACCACAGAGTCGTCCACTTCTGCTTCATACTTAGATATTTTATTGAAAGTAGACATTAACGGCAAACTAACAACTCAACTGGATGACAAACGGGATGATTTCAGCTTCTCCATTGTCAACTTCCCACATTTATGTAGCAATATTCCATTATCACCTGCATATGGTGTTTATATATCTCAACTGATTCGATATGCAAGAGCTTGTTCTGGGTATAGTCAGTTTTTAAATCGAGGTAAGCTACTGACAAACAAGTTGATGGTACAGGGATTTCAACAGTCTCGATTGAAGTCAGCATTTCGCAAATTCTATGGTCGTTATAACGATCTAGTTCGTCAATACAACCTCGCATTGGGTCAAATGCGGTCTGACGTGTTTCATACCGATTCTTAAGCCGTTCTTGGCACACTGATTTTGACTGCGGATCTCATCTCCGACACACAGAGTTCTATTCCGTACAACCTAGCTAGGATATGCGCCATAGTCCGTGATGTACAAACAAGAGAAGAGCGTTTACATCAACTTGAAATTTACTTGAAAGAACAACATTACCCTACAATCATCATTAAAGATGGAATAGAGAAAGCAAAGGCGCTTGATAGAGAAGAACTTATCAACCCGCCTCCACAAAACCACGCAGATCTCATATTACCAGTTGTAACCACCCATAACCCCCAAAACCTGCATATGACTCCTGTGGTTCATCATCTTAATAATATTCTGAAATCAGATGAAGAAATGATAAATGTCCTCCGAAATTTCAAATTCGTTTACAGTAAATGACAACCAAGAAATCTCCGTAGAATCCTATGTCCATCCAAATTTCATAGAAAATCCGATTTCCGAGTCAACAGATGCAAAGATGCCCGGTGTGGAACTTAACAGATGCAAAGATCCCCGGTGTAGAACTTAACAGATACAAAGATCCCCGATGTGGAACTTAACAGATGCAAAGATTCCCGGTGTGGAACTTAACAGATACAAAGATCCCCGATGTGGAACTTAACAGATGCAAAGATTCCCGGTGTGGAACTTAACAGATCCAATGATCCCCGATGTGGAACTTGTTTATATATAAAGTAGGGACAAACTTTCAATTTCAACGAAAAAGAATTTACCGTAAATGCTGATATGTCTTGTGGCTCTAAGAATTTAATATATGTTATAACATGTAGTGGATGTGGACAAATCTACAGCGCCGCCTCAAAAGTATTCGCGGAAAAACGGTGTTTTTCAACATGGCACGAACGTCGAAAGAAAATAGCACTGAAATCAGACAAGTGGTTGTTGATTTAAAATGGGAGGGACACGGAAATTGTGACACTGAAAAATTGTTGAATATATCTGAGTCAACAATTCGATCTATGTGGCAGAAGTTTTGCATCAAGGGAAATGTGGAAAATTTCCCCGTTCCGGGAGACCTCGAAAAGTTACCAAACGAGCGGACTTTTGCGCCTAGTAAAAAGAAACCGTGGAAGACAATTGCGGGACATAACGAATAATTTCAACGATGGAGGTGCAGTAAATGTCCATCACAAGACTGTCCAAAGGATTTTACACAGGAACAAGGTTTTTAGGCGAGTTGTGAGGAAGAAAATGGTCAGGGAGGTAAACAGAAAAAAGCGACTTTCATGGTGTCTTGCGAGGAGAAAATGGTCAGTTCAAAATGAATGGAAGCAAGTTATATTCAGTGATGAATCACAGATTGTGATAGGACAGAATAATCGTGTGTATGTGTGGCTGTCTGCAAATGAAGCTTACCGTCCGGAATACATGTGTCCCTCATTTCAGAAGCGAGTGACTGTAATGATATGGGGTTGCATATCTTGGCTTGGTGTTGGAACTTTATGTAAAGTAAACGGGAATATAAATGCTGTAAGTTATCAAGAAATTCTCGAAAACAATCTTTGGCCCGTTTGTTTACAACGTCCGCCATTTTGTTTTTCCGCGAATACTTTTGAGGCAGCGCTGTATATCGGAGAGACAGGAACAAATATTATAGCCAGAATTCGTGTACATAAGCAACACATACAAGTACCGGAATATCGTAAAATAAAGTATTAAAAAAACCTGAGTGAACATTACGACATGTGTGGAAATAGACATTTGAGCGTTTTTCCTATTTACAAACTTTTCACGGACAATATAGTGGAAAGGAGAGAAAAATATTTCATTTGATCATGTAGACCTACACTTAACGTAGGTCGCGGGTTTACAGGCCTTTTTTCCCCACCTGAAAATGTGACCGATGTATCTTGACATTGTATATACTCTACTATGTGAAAATTGTTTTTCATTCAACAGCACAGTATTTTAGTACGTCTTCAACATACCATTGGTTTAACGGTAGCGACACTGTTTTCCATTGAATTATATAGAAAATAATAGTGATTGACGTTATTCATTGCATAATTCAACTTAAAATAGACAGAATTTGGTGCTGTTCATCTTGATAATATTAATATCAAAGCGAAACAAAAATAATTTGAAAAATATTTATGAAAACAAGCATTCTGAGAGTATTGCATGGCAATACATAGTCCCCTACCGGTTGCAAAAATTACTGTACCACAATAATATTCAAAGTTCATTATGTAGGTTATGGTATAAGGGAAAATTGGGGAACCAGGATAGGAATGGTTGGAAATCAACTATTACTCGAGTAGAAACTAGGCCAAGAAAAAAGACAAATTTATAATTAGGGCCCCGCATTAAATGCGGGAAGCCTTATAGTAATCACATTGTCCGTCTGTCCGTCCGTCAACACTTTCTTTGTGACACGATAACTCAAACAGTTTTTTTCGTACAGTTTTCAAATTTTGTACAGACATAATGTACAATAAGGGGAAGAAGCCTATAGATTTTGGGGTCATTTCACTTCGTCTGTCTGTCTGTATGGCATGATCTTTGTTATTATGAACACTTTCTTTGTGACACAATAACTCAAACAGTTTTCATTGTACAGTTTTCAAATTTTGTACAGAAATACTTTACAATAAGAGGAAGACACCTATAGATTTTAGGGTCATGTCACTTTGTCTGTCTGTCTGTATGCGTGTCATTATCTTTGTTATTATGAGCACTTTCTTCGTAACACGATAACCCAAGTAGTTTTCATTGTACAGTTTTCAAATTTTGTACAGAAATACTTTACAATAAGAGGAAGATACCTATAGATTTTGAAGTCATGTCACTTTGTCTGTCTGTTTGAATGTCATCATCTTTCTTATTATGACCGTATTTATTTACCACTGTCTAAGGAAGATAATTCAATTTGAATTATGATATGCATTGTATTGATATATAGAAAATTTACAAGAAATAACTCTACAACATTGTGTATGTGTATATATTTGTTGTTTTATTTTTAAAATGTGATTTAAAAATACTTGATGTTACATGTATATTGAATTAAAACGCATCATTCCCAGTCAACAACTTTCGATTGGGATCGGAATACGAAATAAAATTTCTTATATCCGGTTGCAAAGTGAAACTGCTTCATGCTTCAAGTTATTGAATTATGTAGTAATTCCACGTTAAACTTAGAGAACTGTTCCTTTTAATAAAGAAAGTAACAAAATAGACACAAAATGAGTGTACCTTATCCATTACTGTTACCGAGCTTTCGTCGGCGAAAATCTCGAAATGGCGTGTTTCACTGCGCTTGTTGAAGGTAAGGTCCATATTTTCTACGTGAGTATTTTGATATTTGCTTATGAATTTTTTTTAGCATACATGGTATGTCTCGGCTAGGAATAGTGGAAACTTTCTCACCTATATATGTAAAGACATATTAATCTCTTTTTAAAAATGTAGAACACTTTTATCAAATGACAATGTGTTTGAAAACACTTAGAGCCCCGATGTCAGAATTTCCTTTTCCAAGACATCAATATGTCAAATTCATAATCCTTTTCGAAAAGTATGTACCATATTTTGTACCAGTTATCCATTTTGAATCGCCTATTACATTGGGATTTTGTTGCACTCTGTTGTGTTTGAGTGGATGTCATGAGTGTGTGTCAAACAGAAGTAATTTAAATTGCACAAGTCTCTCATAAATATGCTTCATGATTCCTTTTTCACAAACTTGGCATTCCAATGTATCTTTATATATTATTAATTCTAACATATATACCAGCCCCAAACATTGCTATATCAAATACAGATGTCACTTTCCTCTAATAACCCTCGGTGGGGCCCTTGCTGACCGTGTCAGTTTTCTAGTTAGGTTTAGGTTTTTATACAAGTCAATAAACTGTGACATGTAGATTACCATGAATAATTTAGCTATATTGTTGTATTACTATGCTAAAAGTTTTAATGAGTGTAGTATTCTTAATTCTTATTTATAGAGATAAGAAACTTGGATGTAAACTAACAATTCATGCTATTTTTCTATATCCAAGGGCCATAACTTAATGGAAAATTAACAGACCAAAATGAAATTCGAACTTGATCTGTAACTTGTTATGACAAAGCAATCTACCAAATATCAAATGAATATCTGCAACCACAACCAAAAAAGTCTGGAAAACTGATAATAAGTCCAAGGGCCATCACTAAGTGAAAAATCAACGGACCGCGATGAAATTCAAACTTGATCTGTAACTTGTTATGACAAAGCCATATATCATATGAATATCTGGAAGCTCAACCAAAAAAAGTCTGGAAAACTGGACAGACAGACGGAGCGCAAACCTAAAGTCCCCTCGACTTCGTCGGTAGGGGACTAAAAAATGTGGGGTAATCGAATTCGTTTTTAAAGAAAAAAATGTCAAAGTTTGTTAAAAACCATCAAAGCAGCAGTTTTTTTTAACCCCTTCTCTACCGTACCGGTCAATTTGACCGGTGGCGTGTAAAAACAGGGCCACGCAAAAGGAGTGCCTCTAAATCTTTGAAACTACGGTCATAAGATATATGATCTATATATCATATTTTTGGAAATTTCCTCTATTTTTTGACTATGTAAAAATCAATAAAGTAAGTAAAGCCATTAAATTAAAAAAAAGATTTAAAGTGAAGGATGGCTTCATCTAAATATGACGAAACGCTTTTTCGCAAGGTCATTTTCCCCCTCGATATGATTTTTTTTTTTAATTTTCCTTATGAATTCAATATTTTTTATATTTTTGAAAAGCATATATTCCCTGCTTTCAGAAAATATAAAAATTATTTTTAATGCCTGGCAAAGTTATAAGAAAATAGCAATTTTTTGCACATGTACGTATTTTTTACGATTTTATTTCTCAATGTTTAAACATATCGGCGTTTTACCTATATTTATATATGGAAATAGGGAAAAGTAAATAAGCCTGTAAAAGTAGAGGAAATTTCCTTTTTGATGGGCCCTTATTCGTGTTATAATTCTCGGTGGTTTTTATATTACGATAAAATGAAATTGGGACATGCTGCGCGGTTTTCTTTAAAATTAGCGACAAAACGTCATCGCTATAAACGCGATCGACGCGCGTCGCACGAAAACTATAAAATTTGTATTGTCCTCTTTTAGTAAATTCAGTACATTTTGATACACTAAAACAATATACAGATAAGTATGAAATAATCAGCCAGGTATTCTCTGCTTTTTTAAAAAAAGCATAAAACCAATATTGGTATATAACAGTTACATAACCTACATGTAACGTCATAAAACACCTATTGAGAATGTTACATCGGCAGAGTAAATTAAAAAAAAAAAAAAAAGAGAGAGATAAAATACTTCAAATTCAGATATAAACGTTATATTTGTTCGGAATAGTAATAATTTTCCCCTGCCAAACAAATAAAACTAAAAAGAAATTCGCATATAGCCTCTAGGCCTATACTTTTATTTTTCCGTGATCGGGATCGCGGGCCCCGCGGGATTTTCTGAAAGTGTGCACGGGGAACACACGTGTTTCGGTTTCAACATTCGTATACGTTGAACTTGCAGAGGAAAAACGGGCAGTACTTTTTGATAACATTTGATAAGGTGCTGTTGCTTAGCAACCAAATATATTTGAATGCAAAAAATTAAATTATTTTAGATTAACAATAAAGATCTTTGTTTTAATATTGCAATATTTATTCTATTTAGTGGAACATAATGGCAAAACGTCATATTATTAAAAAATGATGGATATGTACAATGTATATAAAGTACAAAGTTTCCATTTTATGACCTTTGACCTTAATTCTTTTCAACATATTTTTTGTTAAAAAAACCTTTTAAAATGATTAAGATTTATTTAAAGATTATATTTTTAAAATAATGTGACATTTACTAATCATCATTCAATGTAATTGTGTTTAACTTATGTCAAATGTATGTAGAAAGGCAAATAATGGTCAAGATTGTACTACGAGTGTTGTTACTTAGCAACCAAAAATATTTGTCAATAAAATTGATTAATTTGATTGTGATGCGTTTGTAGTATTTTCAAAGGCACATCAGCTCATACATTTAGATTTTCCTATTTTTGACTCTAATCTAGTGAGAGGGGTCGTAATATATATATTTCACAGAAAAAAAATTGCAAAAATGTGCACATATATGACCTTTGACCCCGTAGATCTCTTTGAGGTCATGGGATACCTTGACAAACTTTATAAGAAATTATTCCCTGTCCAATTCCTAACAAAATTATATGTCATATGCCTATCCCAAATCGTGATACATGCAGATTTTATTCGATGTAAAAATATTGTCATTTAGTCTTTAAAAACCTCTAAAATGTGCCGGTAGAGAAAGTATAGGCAAATTTTGCTCAATTTTTCCAGGGGTTCTGGAAATGTTTTCAGAGTCATTAGCAACAGGACACATTGAAACATTTCATTAGGATATTCCTGTCCAACACTTTTAGTTATTTAATGTTGTCCGATCTTCACGATCTGTATGATGGGGTAGGAATAAAAATATGAACTCGCCATTTTCAAATGTCCGCCAAAAACGCGTCAAATCTCTGAACAAAACTTTCACGAACTGGGGTACTCCCGACCGATTTTTTTCTGGGTTCTAACAACGCTTATAAAAGCATTCTCAACATCGCCAGTTGTCTCACCTTCCCAAGTTGTCCGTTGCTAAACTTGATGCAGTAACAGGATGAAACATTACTAGCCGAAATTTTAAACTGGAAACGAAAGGAAGGCTTAACAACATTAAACAAAGCATGTTCTACTTCGATAATAACTGTTGGTAATATTCATGTGATATCGGTAAAGTATTACGTTCTTTATATTCAGTCAATGATCCATGTATACTTCAGTCCCCCTACGCCACAAGATTCTCATCCCCCTACGCCAAACGGGGTTTTCAGTCAAATACTCGGCATATCATGATTTTGTGTTGGTTACTTCAGTCGAATATTGAGTCCCCATTCAAAGGAAATATTTCTGGTAAAAAAAAACTTGGGACTTTATGCAATAGGAATGAAGATTTCTCATTAAATACACCGAAGAATATACCCGGCGCCTACCCTGCTTTGTATATTGTCGAAGTGTTTGAGTATTTCCAAAGTGTTCTAGACTCCCCAATTGTTAGTGCTAGCTTGTCAGTAACCAGTGTCTTCCGTGTAATACTTTCGGCTTTCTAGATTTATCTTAATTAAACACAATCAGTCTTTGAATACTTGTCGACCTACTTTCTTCGCTTCGAAATCACATCCCCGCGCTACACTGATCACGGTCCCCGCATGTGGCATTGTACACGGTGGGTTGTAGAGAAGAAAAAATTTATTTTGAAAATTGGTACATTTTTGCCCCGCCCACAAGGCCCCTGGGGTGCTGGAGTCTTGCAATTTACATCTCTCTTGTCCCAAAGATGCTTCATACCAATTTTGAAAAGATTTGGAATAGTAGTTATCAAGAAGAACTTTAAAATGATCAATTGTTAATAGACGACAACCATTTGCAATAACAAAGGTGACCTAAAAATTCATACAATTCTAAAGAAAGGTACTCTCAGTGAACAATCTGTTAAATCCCAATTTGTCATTAGGTTTTAGGTCCTTTACGTTTGCCTTGCAAAGAACGGCAAGTTGAATAAAGTGCTAAATAACGCTTCGTGAAAACATATCCTTTCCAACACAAGCAAACAGAAGCGTGACCCTGAACAGCATGTGATTTTAATCATTATATTTACAAGAACAACGAAATCATCTTTAGTGCACATTCGATTATATATAAAGCATTTTTCTGTAACTATGTCTCAACGCAGAGGAAATAAACAGTACAAAAAACAAAGCTTCTCTGCAAAACTTACTAAATCAACTCACAGTCAATACGAAATCAAAGCAGCGGTGGTGTTGTGGTCAAAAGCTGTCCTTGTGGTACAAGAGAACCGGGTTTATCCCCTGCGTCAAACTCGCTAATTGAAACAACGTCAAAATGACATACAATAGTCAGCGAATCAGAAATTAAACATTTCCAATTAGGCCAGGCAATGCCGCATGTACTGGTCGTGTAGACAACCAATCAGAAATTAAACAAATCCAATGCTACATGTACTGGTCTTGGATTTAATCGTGATCTCAACCAAGCAAACCATGCATCCTCAAAGGAGTTACAAATGGAGTTTTCTAAAAGTTGTATAATAGAAATACTGAAATAATTACACGTAATATTATTAATTCCACGTAATTATAACTACTTCATGATAACACTATGGTAAAGATTCTGAGAGTATTGCATGGCAATACATAGTCCCCTACCGGTTGCAAAAATTACTGTACCACAAGAATATTCAAAGTTCATAATGTAGGTTATGGTAAAAGGGAAAATTGGGGAACCAGGATAGGAAATCAACTATCATTCGAGTAGAGACTAGACTAGGAAAAAAAGAGAAATTTATAATTAGGTTTAGGTCTTTAACCAAGTCAATAAAATGTGACATGTAGGTGATCATAAATAATTTAGCTATATTGTACTACTATGCTAGAAGTTTAAATGAGTGTAGTACTCTTATCTACAGAGATAAGAAACTTGGATGTAAACCATCAAGTCATGCTATTTTTCTAAGTCCAAGGGCGATAACTTAACGAAAAATAAAAAAAAACCGGGATGAAATTCGAACTTGATCTATAAATTGTTATGGCAGAGCAATTACCAAATAAATATCTGCAAGCACAGCCAAAAAGAGTCCGGAAAACTGATAATTCATGCTATATTTTTTTAAGTGTAAGGACCATAACTTAAAGGGACTGATTCACGATTTCCCCCAAAATTTTGTTTTTCACTTTTAATGATCAAAATATACTGTCTATTGTGTTTGAAATACATTTATTTCACATGAAAATTAAGGTTATATATTATCATAGAAGCTCGTTTTAGAGAGTTTATTATTTGTTTTGTAAAGAAAGATTGCGGTATGCTATTGTTTACAAAATTTTCAAAAGAAATGGATATCGATCTAAGTTTATTATACCTTCACATTTCAAGCATTTTTGGAGTAAAATTTGTCATCTAAAAGTTGAAATTTGTGACTATGCAAAATTAAGATGCATTATAGTACAAAATCAGTATTTCACTTGTTTGTTTACATAAAAAGACTTGAGTCTTTGTTTACATAACACATATTTAAGGCTAAAATATTGCTTTTATTCTGGCATTCAGAAGGTCAAAATTTTGGCTGTCAACATTAAATGAGTTATATTTCTCAATGTTTAACATCAAAAATGAAAAATATTTTTTATCAAAAATCGTGAACCAGTCCCTTTAATGAAAAATCAATGGACCGAGACGAAATTCGAAATTCATCTGTAACTTGTTATGGCAAAGCAATGTACCTATCTGCAAGCACAACCCCCCAAAAAGTCTGGAAAACTGATAATTCATGCTATTTTTCTAAGTCCATTCATTGATTGAATATTGTGTAACGTCCCTCTTGAGAATATTTCACTCATATGGAGACGTCACCACTGTCGGTGAAGAGCTGTAAAATTTAGGTCTATGCTCGGCGCTTATGGTCATTGAGCAGGGAGGGATCTTTATCATGCCACACCGGCTGTGACACTGGACCTCAGTTTTTGCGGTCTCATCCGAAGGACCGCCCCATTTAGTCACCTCTTACGTCAAGCAAGGGGTACTGAGGTCCTATTCTAACCCGGATCCCCACGGGATTTCTAAGTCAAAAGGGCCATAACTAAGTGAAAACTCAACGGACTGGGACCAAATTCGAACTTGATCAGTAACTTGTTATGGCAAAGCAATGTACCAAATATAAAATAAATATCTACAAGAACAGAAAAAATTGCGGAAAACTGAACTGAAGGACCTAAAGTCCCCTTTGACTTCGTCGGTAGGGGACTAATAATTCCAAGCGCATCCCCAAAACCACTGCTAGTTCATCTTCACAAGTCAAGGGTTATTGGTTCGTTACCTCACACTAACCCTTGACATCAGTCGCTATTTAAAAGTTGGGCTCGAGAAAAAAGATGACGCAATACGCTAAAATTAATCAGCCAATGGGATTTCTTGTTTCAGATGAAAGTTTGGTAAGGGAATAAACAGAAAGCAAAAAATGGCGTCCGTTGACGAAAAGATATGTGAAAAACATCAAATCGATCATTTGACTGAAAACCAAAAGCTTTCAATATCATGTATCAGAGAAGGAAAAGATGTTTTTATTGGGACTAAAACCGGCAGTGGTAAATCGCTATCTTACGAAGTTGTTCCCATTATTTTGGACAATTTGTTTAATTTGTTAAAACATAGTCGACAAACGTACTTCGACAATCCATCATTTTCATTCGGCTCATACCCTAAACCCTCGTCTAATTGTTTCTTCAAGCAAAACGAACTCCCGAAAATCAATCGACGGCATCGGTCTTGTACTAATTGGCCACAAATTCTACACCATAATGCCGTCGCCATGCGTATTTACTGTTTAGTTTAGTTTTCGACCGATTATAAAAGCCGTTGTCTGATTGGTTTGCAGCCTGAAGCTGCAAACCAATCATATTGCTTCTTCTCGAGCCCAACTTTTAAATAGCGACTGATGTCAAGGGTTAGTGCGAGGTAACGAATCAATAACCCTTGACTTGTGAAGATGCTGCTAGTTATCCACACCGTACACATATATCTTGTTTACCATATCCAAACACTTGCACTATTTTTTAAATATGACACTGTCATCCTTTTTCATGAATATATTAAATTTGATTGATTGATTGCATATAGTTTAACGTCCCCCTCGAGAATATATCACTCATGTGAAGACGTCACCATTGCCGGTGAAGGGCTGAAACATTTAGGCCTATGCTCGGCGCTTACGGCCTTTGAGCAGCGAGGGATCTTTCTCGTGCCACGTCTGCTGTGACACGGGACCTCCGTTTTTGCGGTCTCATCCGAAGGACCGCCCCATTTAGTCGCCTCTTACGACAAGCAAGGGTTACCGAGGACCTATTATAACCCGAATCCCCACGGTATTATTGAATATGAAATGATTTTGATATGTAAATTAGACTTTACACTTTTATTATCGGTATTATAATTAAGTCATGAAATGGACCACAAATGTTTTTTTTAAAAAAACAGTAGAACTCTTCTATATCTGTTGTCCGATGCCCATATTCTATGACGACGATTTTATCTTTTATGACAATTCAAGGATATTCATCCATTTACGTATCGTAAAGTTTTCTGTCTAAGTAATTATTTTTCATTAAAAAGAGAGTTGCTAGTTTGTTGTTGAAAATATGTGACAGTACCTAAAGTCTTTTCATCAGTATGGACACATTCGCAAGCACTTGTGTTTTCAGAACACATCTTGTTTTACAATGCTGCTGAATATTAGAATTTAGCATAGATATGCAAAACAGACAAAAATATTATAATTGTTTAGCCCTTAGGGATAGTGGTTGGTTGATTCTATATTGTTTAACGTCCCTCTGAAGAAACTTTCACTCATATGGAGATTTCACCATTGCCGGTGAAGGGCTGCAAAATTTAGGCCTATGCTCCGTGCTTACGGCCTTTGAGCAGGGATGAATCATTATCGTGCCACTCCTGCTGTGACACGGGGCCTCAAATGTTTCGTCTCTTACATCAAGCAAGGGATGCTGAGGACCTATTCTACCCCGGACGTCTCCATTTGAGTTAAAATTCTTGACTGGCAATCAATATTCTAGCCCGGATCTCCAAGAGGCTATTGATGACCGGTAATATCCATGGTTCTCCTGTTATTATATTACATGCCATGACGCTAATCCTTTTACATGTAAAACTTATACGGTACCAATTTTGATGCACCAGATGAGTATTTCGACAAATAATGTCTCATCAGTGATGCTCAACCCGAAATACTGGAAATCCGAAATAACAATAAACTTGTAAGAACTAAAAAGAAAAACAAAGTGCCAAAGACTGTCCAGAGACATTTTCCCTGGAAGCTCAAAAGGCCGACATTCTTAGGGGGTGCCATTCGGTGTCATTTGAAGCTAGGTACCTTGTGTTATCATTAAATGTACTATACAGAGGTCGTAAGTCATTTACAGAAACAAGTGCCTGTGATTCAGAGATATGCATGAGGGAGATAATCCTTAATTTTGATATGAATTTCTAAATTAAATATGCATACGTATTTTAAAGCTAGTAATGAAGTACTTAGCTACTGGGTTGTAGAGACCCTCGGGGACCAACAGTCCACCAGCTGAGGCTTCGGCCCTTGTAGCTTGCTTATAATGTCAGGGGACTAAGTGTAGGTGAGTCGTCTGACAAAATCTTGCGTACATAAAATAAGAGGCCCATGGGCCACATCGCTCACTTGAGTCACCTTGGCTCATATTTAAAGATTTTTCCTACATATTCGCATGTAAAACATTATCACTATTATGGACCCAACCTACTCTCGTGGGCTATGATTTTTACAAAATTGAATCTGCAATATGTCATGAAGCCAGTGATTTTAAAGAAGATTTTTCCTACATATTTGTATTTTGATCCCTACCCCCGGGGACCATGATTTTTACAAACGTCAATCTGCACTACTTCAGGAAGCTTTTGTGCAAATGTAAACTTTTTTAGCCCAATGGTTCTTGAGAAGAAACTTTTTCAAGATTTTCCCAATTTCTTTGTATGTAAAACTTTGATTCCCTATTGTTGCCTCATCTTACTACGGGGTGGGGGAGCATGATTTTATCAAACTTGAATCTGCACCATTTCGGGAAGCTTTCATGTAAATTTCAGCTCTTTTGGCCCAGTGGTTCTTGAGAAGATTTTTAAATTAGCTCACCCTATTTTTGTGATTAACTCCCCTTTGAAGGGGGCATGGCCCTTCATTTGAACAAACTTGAAAGCCCTTTTCCTAAGAATGCTTTTGGCCAAGTTTGGTTATAATTGGCCTAGGGGTTCTGGGGAAGAAGTCGAAAATGTAAAATGTTTACAGACGACGGCAACAGGCATTATTGCAATTAATGTTATTCCATGTACAAAACAATACCTATAGAGAATGTAATTTACTTGCATATAAAAATATCCAATGACAGCTTATTTTACATTCTCACCAAACATCTGTTTAAGTAGTTTGGCATTCTACATTTGTCTCAATTCACAAATACGGACTTACGTGTTCGATGTCACAGAAAGTAAACATGTACACATGAACACACGTATGACGTCGCGAATGGTGTTACTGCACGTAGCAAAGTATTGATTAATGGTTGTTATGAAAATAGTAGATGTACGTGTCATCGGCTGGAGAAGTTGCTCCTGGGGCACATGTACATCTTTAAGCAAACTTCCGCCAGAGTTCGTTTGCACATAAACCAAACTCTTCCATGCAGGCATTGTGGGATAGAGAATTCCTGCGAACTACTTTTTATAAAGATGGTGATGGGGTCATCAGAAAGAAATGGCATCATCCGAAACATGATACTTTTTTACATGACCAGTTGCTAGTAGGCTCACAATGTCTCTACGAAGGCACGAATTGCAGCGAAATGAGAAAACTTGTACATTTTTATAACATTTACTTTAATGTTTAATTACACTTTTATCTCTATATATACTCCAATATCGTACCTTGCAAATTTAAATTCATTTATGAAATTATGCTTTTTATCACATGAAATCTCTGGTGATAAGTGTGCTCTTCAATATAGCGATATGTAATTAGGCCGTTTTGTAGTATCTCAAACAAGTATGTGTTTTGCGGTATCAGGTAGTGTCTCTGTGTGCGGAAACGGAGAAGACTATGGGAAGTATAGATCTTTATCCTGTTTATTCAGATTGCGTAAATACACATTTATAGGGGAATAAATTATATTATAAAACACATGTGTGTGTATAGTATGTATGAATATCTTTATATTCTACTGACAACTCAACTGTATGACAAACGGGATGATTTTAGCTTCTCCATCGTCAACTTCCCATATTTATGTAGCAATATTCCATTATCACCTGCATATGGTGTTTATATATCTCAACTGATTCGAGTTTGTTCTGCGTATAGTCAGTTTTTAAATCGAGGTAAGCTACTGACAAACAATTTGATGGCACAGGGGTTTCAACAGTCTCGATTGAAGTCATCATTTCGCAAAGTCTATGGTCGGTATAACGATGTAGTTCGTCAATACAACCTCGCATTGGGTCAAATGCTGTCTGACGTGTTTCATACCGATTCTTAAGCCGTTCTTGGCACACTGATTTTAACTGCGGATAACTCCGTTTACCTGATCAGGATATAGGGCTCACGGCGGGTGTGACCGGTCAACAGGGGATGCTTACTCCTCAAAGCCACCTGATCCAACCTCTGGTGTGTCCAGGGGTCCGTGTTTGCCCAACTATCTATTTTGTGTTGCTTACAGGAGTTATGAGATTTATCTTCACTTTACACTTATCATTTCGCTCGTCTGGAAAATGTACATGCACTACAATTAGTGCATATCATGATAAGTCCAAGGCATTTCATTGGATAACGTCGTTTATTCAATAAATGATAGTGCCCGGTCACTATTATGCCGAATGCCGGGACTTCTTGTATTATGACATAATTTAAGGCCCACAGCATGTGTGACCGGTCGACAGGGGATGCTTACTCCTCCTAGACACCTGTTCCCTCCTCTGGGGTCCGAGTTTGCCCAACTCTCTATTTTGTATTGCTTATGTTCGTTATCGTCATCTTTCATTAGCCAGAGGGCGGTGCTTTGTTTACAGACGATACGATGGCAGCTCGATTCGGGTAGGATGTACATGTTCCAGATGAGTATGTAACAAAATTGAATAGCACCCCCCCCCCTAAAAACAACAACAAAAGTTACAAGCAACAAAATTTGTAGACAGTATTATAAAGCTATTCTGTGAGATTTTGCATTGCTTATATGAGTTATGAGATTGATCACTGTTCGTTATCTTCACCTTGAATTATAAACCAATCGAACAATTTTGAAAATTATGAATTACTAAGTACACAATTAAGTGAATCCTTGAAAAGTTCCTGACCAAACCCCAAACGTTACCTTTGCATAGTTTAATTGACTTTTAAGAGTGCGAGGACAGTGAATTGCTAAATGCTTTACTAGAAAATATAAATCATAAACAATTAAGTACATTTAATCAAAATACACCTCCTAGCATGAATATATTAAAGTCAAATAGTACATGTACACCAAACTTCAACTTTAGTAACTGTGTTAATATTTACAACAAATAAACTATTCATCATGAAACAATGAGTTATGGTTGTTTAAATCATATTGTTGCAGTTGTGTTATTAACTAACATAATAATATTAGAAATGAATTATTTTGGATATCATGTGAATGGTAGGTAAAAGCTGCATAATTTGCCATGAAAATAACTTTTCCATTACTTGCAGAGAAAAAACAGACTCATGTATATAAGATTTTTAACCTGTTTTAACATAAATATGATAGTACCTTGATTTATCATGTGATGCACTCAACCCATCAATGACTGTTTACGTGGGTAGTATGATTACATGGTTTTGCTTTAGCAATGATACCGAGCGACAACGAGAGCACTATTTAGTTTTCTAAAGGAACACAATAAGAGTAATTAATATATATCCATTGATTGGCGCTACATTATGTAGATATATAACCTATACCCGTATGTGTTCTATTTGTTCTCTATGACATTCTCCGTTTAGAGGTTAGAGCGTTCGCCCCGCATACGGAACGCCGGGGTTCGAATCCCGGCCGCGACAGACCTTAGTCGTGAAAACAGGTAGTGAAAGTTCCATCGCCAAACGCTCGGCATCAGGTGTGAATATCACAGGTCCCCGGAGATGACCTTAAAAACGATGCCCCGTGTCGCAGCAGGTGTGGCATTCTAAAGAACCCTCACTGCTCAAAGGCCGTAAGCGCCGAGCAAAGACCTAAATTCCAAACCCTTCACTGGTCTTGGTGACGTCTCTATATGAGTGAAAAATTCTCGAGAGAGACGTTAAGCACTATACAATCAATCCATTCCATGTGAAGATAACGAACAGTGTAATATCAACTTGTTTCTCAGCAGCCTGCCTCGATTTCAAAACTGAGCATACGCAGAATATGCTCTTGTGTATTGAATGGAACCATAAGCAGGTGATGATGGGATATTGTTAAATAAATATTGGAAATTGACAATGGAGAAGCTGAAATCATCGTGTTTGTCATAAAGTTGAGTTTGACGATAATATTCATATTCATTAAAATATCGAAGTACTTATGTAGCAATATGATGTTTCAGCAGTTTTGTTTAAAATCAGCATTTCGCAAATTCTATAGTCGTTATAATCATCTAATTTGCCAATACAAATGGGTCAAATGCTAACTGACGTGCTTAATAACGATTGTTATGTCGTTCTTAGAACTGATTTCGACTACGGATTACTCCGTTTACGTGATCAAGACATGGGGCTCACGGTGGGTGTGACCGGTCGACAGAGGATCGTGTTTGCTTAACTCTTTATTTTGTATTCCTTATAGGAGTTCTGAGATCGATCACTGTTCGTTATCTTCCCCTTTCCTTACATAGAAAATGTTGTTACAAGCTTTGTCAGCTGGAACCAAAACATGTTCCTCATGTAACCTATCTAATTCTTTGATCACTTCTGGTTTACTAGACACAGAAGGATAGATGGTATGTATTTTTGTGTCGCCTGCGTTACACGCAGTGGCGACATATAGGGATCACTATCCGTCGTCTGGCGTCGTCGTCGTCACAAAAAATTTCTGTCACAGTTTTCTCAAGAACCACATGGGGCAACTCCCTGATATTTGGCACAGAGCATCAGTGTGGCCAACTGTATTGTGTAAGACATTTTCGAATCTGTCGCTTATCAACTTCCTGTTTGCCGGGACTTAGAATTACTTTTTCAACATTATACGTAATATATTACATATAGAATGAACTAGCAGGCGACACATGTCTTCCGGGGAAGACTTAATACTGCGTTGTTTTGATGTGTCTAATACGGGATTTTAATATTCTTCTTATACTTTTAATCAATTCTGACAAGGTATCAAGTTCTTTTTCATATTTAACCCAACGTCTGACATAACCTTCGACAGAATTTATAATTTGTATGGATCTCTCTCTCTCTCTCTCTCTCTCTCTCTCTCTGACGTATCTGTTATGCCATATCAAGCGTAAAGCAGGTCCACGTCAAATCATAGCCAGACTTAAAAGTGCCGATGTAAAATTCCGCTAAACAACCGTGAAACAAGAGCTGTTTCCTTCAATGAGGATCATACTTAACATTGCGACACACTGCTGTGCAATTGCAGAACCATGTGTTCGAGGTGTAAAACATGTGCTAAAAAAGAATACTACCAATTAATAGTGTAACCTGTACTCGTCCCCTCAAAGCGACACATCCAGCAATATCAATGTATGTAAATCGTCATTTGAAACAAATTTAAGACACAGGGACAGCTTTATATCGCTCTATCAGCATGTCTGTACGGATCTGTTTTATATCGCTCTATCAACATGTCTGTACGGATCTGTTTTATGGAAGGTCAAGATAACGAACAGTGATCAATCTCCTAATTCCTTATAGCAATACAAAATAGAGAGTGCAAACACGGACCCCTGGATACACCAGAGGTGGGATCAGGTGCCTAGGAGGTGTAAGCATCCCTGTCGACCGATCACACCCGCCATGAGCCCTTTATCTTCATCAGGTAAATGGAGTTATCCGTAGTCTAAATCAATGTGCCAAGAACGACCTAACAATCGTAAGAAACACGTCAGTCAGTATTTGTCCCAATGATAGGTTGTATTGACAAACTAAATCGTTATAACGACCACAGACTTTGCGAAATGCTTACTTTAAACGAGACTGTTGAAACCCCTGCACCATCAACTCGTTTGTCAGTTGCCTGCCTCGATTTAAAAACTGACCATACACAGAACAAGCTCTTGCGTATCGAATCAGTTAAGAGGTATAAACACCATATGCAGGTGATAATGGAATGTTGCTACATAAATATGGGAAGTTGACGATGGAGTAGCTGAAATCATCCCGTTTGTCATAAAGTTGAGTTGTTAGTTTGCCGTTAATATCTATTTTCAATAAAATGTCATGGTATGAAGTAAACGTGGATGACTCTGTGGTGTCTATTATTTCAATTTCACAGGGATAGATGTAGATGGAATCGAAATATGAATGAAAATTAGCATGGTCAATAATAAAACGTCGTGGATATATCTAAATGTCGCATTGAAAGCCACAACAAGAGATTTTTTCTTCTAACGTGGAACTTTTTGAATAAATTCTGCTTCATATGAATATAAAAACAGGTCAGCAAACAAAGGAGCACAATTCGTGCCCATGAGAATTCCAACAGACTGTTGGAAAACCTGATCACCAAAGATTACAAATATATTGTCGATGAGGAACTACAGTATATTTTTAATTTTAACCATGTGTAGATAAACTTAATTATCCATGAAAACTATTTACTGTGCAATCTCATCTAACGTTGAATATAGGCAACTCCTCTCGGGGAAATCCAGCCGATATAAAATTGCACCAATTAAGATATGACTCGTTATACTGATGATGTTCATCATACCATATTGATTGATTATTGTTTAACGTCCCTCTCGAGAATATTTCACTCATATGGAGACGTCACCACTGCCGGCGAAGGGCTGCAAAATTTAGGCCTATGCTCGGCGCTTATGGCTATTGAGCAGGGAGGGATCTTTATCGTGCTACACCTGCTGTGACACGGGACCTCGGTTTTTTGTTGTTGTTTTGTTGGTTTTTTTTGTGTTGGTTTTTGGTCTCATCCGAAGGACCGCCCAATTTAGTCGCCTCTTACGACAAGTAAGGGGATACTTAGGACCTATTCTAACCCGGATACCTGCGGGACTCATCATACGATAAAAAATACAGAAGGGTTATAATGAATTAAATACACACCACAAAGAGTTTAATCAATCGTGTGAAATAAGTGCCAAGTACTTTTCTCGAGCACCAAGAGATTCGGTGTCAAGCAAAACGAGGGACCAAATCGAGTTTCGAGAGAAATGTTTTAACATACCCATTGTTAGGCCGTTGTTGGCACTCTGATTTTGACTACTGATGTAAAACTTATACGGTACCAATTTTGATGCACCAGATGCGTATTTCGACAAATAACCGAAATGTTTGAAATCCGAATAACAATGAAGGTTTAGAGCTATTATAGGGAAAAACAGTGTGCCAAATAAGTGGAGTCAAATTCGTCTAAGGATAAGAGCTATGCGTGAGGGACATAATCCTTAATTTTGAAATGAATTTCTAAATTTTATAACAGCAATTAAATATACATCCGTATTTTCAAGCTAGTAACGAAGTACTTAGCTACTGGGCTGTAGAGACCCTCGGGGACTAACAGTCCACCAGCAGAGGACTCGACCCAGGGGTCATAATGTAAAACTTATACGGTACCAATTTTGATGCACCAGATGCGCATTTCGACAAATAATGTCTCTTCAGTGATGCTCAACCGAAATGTTTGAAATCCGAAATAACAATGAAGGTTTAGAGCTATTATAGGGAAGAACAGTGTGCCAAAAAAGTTGAGTCAAATTCGTCTAAGGATAAGAGCTATGCGTGAGGGAGATAATCCTTAATTTTGAAATGAATTTCTAAATTTTATAACAGCAATTAAATATACATCCGTATTTTCAAGCTAGTAACGAAGTACTTAGCTACTGGGCTGTAGAGACACTCAGGGACTAACTACTCCATTTACCTGAAGATATAGGGATCACGGTTCCTTAGAACCCATCACTGGGGAGCGTTAAATAAAACCCTTCACGTTGAGCCATGATGACTCAAATGATGAAAATGACCAACTCCCGTTTCTTCATACTGGTCCCCATATTGTAAAGTATCTTATGTGAGTTCGCTTCGTAATACCGAGCGAAGGCCCGTCCGCGAAGCAAGGCTCTAAAGGTAACACGTATGTAAAAGAAAAAAGTCAAAATCAGCAAAAGAAAAAGAGATAATCTCTATATACATTCACTGAAATTTTCGTGATCCATATTTTTTCATTACCTGCTTCAACAGTTATTCGTGTTTTATTTTGAATGCCAATAATAGAAGACTTTGACGTGAAATTCGTAATTTAAACACTCAGTTTGTTCAAAGTGAATAGTACAATTATCATTGTAACAGGTTTTAGCAAATAAATACATATAAAACCGTAATACGACTAAATAGATGAACGAGTTCATGAGTTTCTTTGAATAAGAATATACGATAAATTTTAGGTTACTTTTTTACCATTTTGAATTTATTGGTAAGCTAAATGTGACGTCACAATACACAGTTTACGTCGCCTTGCGTTTTATTTCCCTCGTTCAATGAATAGGCGGATCATCTAAAACTGTTGTCCCCATATAAACTCCATTAATGAGATGTTACTGGGTGTTTAGCGCAAGGAAATTTCATTCAAAATATAAGGTGAAGATAACGAACAGTGATCAATCTCATAACTCCTACAAGCAATACAAAATAGATAGTTGGGCAAACACGGACCCCTGGACACACCAGAGGTGGGATCAGGTGCCTATATATTTTTAAATGAATCATAATCTACCGTACTTAACGGAATTATGATTACCACTCGGGAAACGGAGTTACGTACATTCTTCGCTCGGTCCAACGGTCACATCGTATACATATTACCCATGTTATAAAAAAATAACACATTTTTGTAGGTTTACAACTTTTATTTATTGCATATTTCAGATGAAAAATGTCATTTGATGTAGCTTTTTCCTTGAAGCAGATGCAGGACAATATTTGAATGGTTAAGTTTTTAAAGACGGTGTTCATTTGTGGGTTTCTCGTTACACAGAGGTGTGATTCTGTCGCATCGGTTAGTCTTCCTCCTCCTCCTCGTCTTCATCATTGTCGTACTTATCTAGGTACGATTCAAGTAAATATTTGTTATTGCGAAGAGCCATGTTAATGGATTTCTTTAATCCATGATTGTCGGACACAAATTCATCGATGGCGTCCGTCACCTGTTCGTGCATAGTGTCTTCTTGCAACTGATACTGATCGTAAAGGAACCGCTCATACAGTTTTCTAAACTGCTGGTAAGTCTCTCCTTTGGTCTTTTCGTCTGCTTTCTTACTAGCTTTCTTTTCTGACATATTTTGGTTCAAGTATTTCTCGTATCTCTTCTGCCACTCGCCGGCAATGTTTTCGCGCTTTATGTGCCTTTTGGCGAAAGACGATATTGTCTTCCTCAGCGTCACTGTCAGTATTACTCTGTGTTGGAGAGACATCACTCATGTCAATATCCTCTTCCTGATCGCTGTCCCCGTGTTTTAGTCTTTTATGACGCATCATGGCATCTTTGCGGGAAAATAAAGCATGACAATCTGAGCACTCAATCATGTTAACTGCTCGAATGCATAAAAGTGAATGAATAATTCCTGGCTTTTAGGTTCTTTATATACTTCCACCACCACCACGAAATTACCGGACGCATTGCTCAATGTTAAACACTAAGCGCACGGTACTGGTGTCACTTTACGTTACACTTATAACGTCATAAATTGTGGCAAAATATAATCACGAAAGCAACGTCACATTTTAAACAAATTCATTATCTCCAAGCTGTAATATCATAACTAAAGCACATGCATGATTTAATGTTTAAAAATTGAAAATAAATCTTTGTACGTGTATAGTGTACATTCATAAAAATTATGAATTCTTAGAAATACTCCAAAGTATACGTACTGTATTTATTTCACCGTGCCTACAACAGCAGGCATGTCGTATGAAATAAGGGTACCCGTTTCGGTAGGTTTCGTTTTGCTTCGGTAGATTTCGTTTCCTTTCGATTTCGTTTCGCATTTTACAGGTAACCATCCCATGAAATAAGGCTTGCAATTCTTATGAATATGACCTCTGAAAAATTTGAACACAGTAAAAAAAAATCAGTTTTGGTTTTTTCTAGGATATATATAGACTTGTTCAAGTCTCTATGTTTAATAATCATTGCTCTCTTTAATACTTTTTATTAATGCCAAACACGGAAGGGGGAGGGGGGGGGGGGTTAAAAACTCCCGTACGTTTCTGTCATCGATCTACATCGATCACGCTCTAGTGGAAAAAAAACAACAACCAGCGCATAGAAAGTATATGTAGTTTTGCGCTTTATAAATGAATAATAATAATAACCACGGTGAGTTGAAGTGAGAGATAAAAACTTCCAAATAATATTACATTTTAACGTTTTAATGTTCACTTTCATTTCTGAATAAACAGTAGAAAAGGTATACAGAGTGTTATTTATACTCGTATGTTTTACTTGCGAATCGGTTAGTTTCAATATATATCATATTTAGTTTTGAAGGGGTGGTCTCGTGAAAACCGTGTGACTTTAGATTTTTTTGTCAGATGTTGAACTTTTGATCTAATGATATTGTTATTCATATGCGGAAATCTTGATTTGTATTCGATAATCTTGATATCTATATGCGGACGGAAATTTTGATTTATATGTGAGAAATCTTGATATTCATATGCGAATTTTTTTTATTTTACTCTACGAGAGAGAGAGAGAGGCTTCCTCTACTCTCTGGAGTACCAACGCATGTGGGCGAAATATTCCAGGGGCAATCGCTCACACCCGCCAGAGATCACCTGGGTCCTAAATACAACAGTGAGGTTGTTCAACACGTCACTGATACTCTAACAAGATTTTGACATTCAATTCATTTAATATGTGACTTATGTATATATCTTTCATTCATTGGAAGGGGGGGTACATAAGATCTAACACGCTATATATATCCACCGTTCTGGTGCCTGTGCTCACATCCACCTCCTAGGGAATGCTACAGGCTGGTGCATGTTGGAAACTGTAGGAGGGTCCACAGTTTGCTCTGTACTTGCTCTTTAAACCAGGTAGCACGCAGGAGACAGCTGAGATGCGCAGAGATCTCTTCCCCCTTAGAACGTGACCACCCGTTCAGGTCCAGGCACCTATGTCCACATAGGGCCCCCTGTGTTGCCCCTACGTTGGTAGTCAAACTGGCCGCCTCCCCAGTTCCCCACAAAAAATTGCACGCGACCCTTTCCGCCATATATGTCAATTTGCACCCTGTTTCTGATTACGATTAATAAATTTTCAAAGAACTAAAGCCAAAATTGCATGATTTGGCCCTGTCAATCCTTGAAAATCAAACTTTTTAATTATGAAATAAAACTTGGGCAATACGTTGATAAGACATCATACTATCGATAGCCATATCAAGTTTTGTGCAGGAAACAGCTCGAGCGTAATTATATGCATTGAAACCGGATGCGGTATGGCAAATATACCCATTTTTAACAGAATTTCTAGACTTTATTTAACAAATTTTTATGGGCGCCATCCTTAAACCACGCTGACATTTTTCATAAAGTTATATGACTACCTTAGGAATATCATGTATCAGTTGTGTGCTGGTTCACGAGTGGCGCCATGTTATATTTCATGTTTATTTATATTATAAAACTTGTATTGTAGCTTTCCGGATTTACGTTTTAAATGGTGGAATATGTAATAAAGTTTAAAATTATGATTGAATTTTGTTATATTTGAAATGAAACAGGATTTGGAATCACTATCATTATGAATTTTCGAATTTGCCTTGAGTTCCGATGAACGGAAATGGGGAATTCCCAGTGATAAAAATAGATCTCCATGTAAACAAAAGCGTTCGGATGTCAAACAGAAGGAAAACGATTATGAAGAACAAGCAGGGAAATTTTGAGACTATGTAATGGTAAGTAGATTTCTTACAAGGAAAAACAAAAGATACTAGGCCTAACTGAATGCAATATATTTTTGAGTTACAAGTAGGCCTAAATAATTATACATGTAAGTATAACGTTATCGTTAGGCCTACTCTTGTCGTCTGCTGCGTACCCATTTTATAATGCACGCACGTACAGCCTGGCCTATACATGATTATGTATACATGTAACAATATACACAAATTGTGTATCTTGAATTTTTTTTTAAAGACTGTTACCTTTCTTGCTTTTGAAGAGTTACCGCTCTTAGAAACACCTATCGGTATTTACTACCATATAGGCCTATATTGATCTATATATTTAGAATTAACCATCAAAAATATAAAACATTTAGACCTACATATATTTATGTATATATGTACACATATACATGTATATTCCGATAAGAGAAAGACATGTACCGGGGTAAGACCTATTCAACTGCCGGGTACCCATTACTGTCGATATAGTTATGTTTATAAACAGTCTACATTTCCCCCCTCATTAAAATTATTACCACAATGCTTATTACTATGAATTGTCCTTGGTATTTACCAAATCTTAGGAAATAATTACCACCATAGATCACAGAAGTAGACCACGATAAAAAGTTAGGTCCGCGCACATGTTTTCATTACGATATGCGACTTAGTAGGCCAATCCGCCTACCACCGTATAAATGACGTTAAATGAATGAACAGTTTGCTGCTGAGCTATTAAAATGCAAAACATTTACTTACTTTGCAATTTGATAAGTATGTCCAGTCAAACAATTAGGCATAATGCTTTACTTCTTATGCCGCAAAATGTGCACAAAACAATGCAGACGATGTCCGCTTAGATCCAAAACACGACAAAGGGAAATTACTCTTTCAGTCAACTCTTTTCATTTACAACCCCCCCCCCCTCCCCCCAAACTCTTGTTTACATTAACCTTTGAACATCTACATATCAGATGATGATGTATCAAAGGAAAACCATTGTAAAGTTCTATGTCAATGTAGTTCATGCTAGAAGGGTATATGAATTTTTACATGAATACTCTGAATTGCACAACAAAAGTAAAGTGATATAATTATATTTAATTAATATAATACTAAATGGCATAGATACAGTTTGATATCACAGGTACATGTCAAATACATGTATTTACATCTATGTATAAGAACTGTTAGTATTTCGTATATAGTCATTATTTATATCATATTGTGTAACGTGATTGTATGCCAACGTACTTGGTGAATCAATAAATAAATTGAAATTGATACCAATATGAAAATCTATCAACTTCTTATATCGTGTAGTGTGTGTTAAAGAGAGGGGGTGGGTGGGGGACTTCTCATTTATTACATGGGGCCAATAGTCATAACATCTACCTTATAATCGTCCCACTCACTACTGTAAAAAAAAAAAAAATAAGGGGGGGGTGTCATTCATTATATTGTTGCATTTTTTTTCACTATGTTGGCACGCAGCTTTATTCAAATAAAGCCGCCGTATTTTAAACTTCTTGACTTATTAACTAATTTCTTGATTTATTAACTAAGTTATTTTCGGATTTTTTTTATTTTTACGTGTGTCAATATTCATAACTTCAAGCATGGGGGGGGGGGGTATGAAAAACATTTGCCCCCCCCTCCGATTCAGGACTTTGGAGTTTGGGGGGGGGGGTGAAGGGGGGATGGCCATTTATGTGTTGTGATTTGAGATGTCTTCCATATACTTTTTTATTTTATTTTTGACTGCTTTTCAAGAATTTTAGACAATTCTATGAAGTCGTGCGACTTCTCCAGCTGGCCCCCTCCCCAATAAAACAAAAAAGAAAACCGATGCTACAAGTCTGTATTAAGACTTACTTTGAAATGTTTATAATTCAAACGTATGCACTTCAAGTAGTATTATATGGACAAAAAGAAATTATCTTTAAAAAGGTAAATCATGACATTATATTCAAACTAAACTGTTTATGCATGAAATGCTTCACATGGATGATAAAGAAATGTTTTAATTCCAGATAATGCAACCATGCCTGGAGAAAAAACTGAGTACTTTAACTGTGTGCTGTGTTCAAAAAGGACTAAACCAAAGGAGAGAAGGCGCGTTGACAAAAACATTAGGAAATACTTAAGGAAAAGATTTCTATTGGAGAGTAAAGGAAATTCAGTCATCTGCGGTAAATGTAGAAATATCTACTACAGAGATGTGTCAAACCATACATCGTCTGCAACACCTACATGTTGTTCAACTATCCAGAAGGAATCGCTAGCGCCTTCGTCCACTACTGACAACAGGAAACATCTATCAAGTCCTCCATCAGTGACATTGGATCTGAAATCTACAGCAAAGACCCATGCATATTGTATTCTTTGCAAAAAACCAGGACCTAAATTAGTAGTGGTGTCTCCAGAATGTCGCACAGCTGTCTTCGTGGAGCACAACATACTTATTCCATCTGGAAATAGATGCTGTCCAGTCCATCTGAAAGATGGTCGTTTCACAAATGATGCCATTCATCAGTTACCAACTACAGAACAGGCATTTATCAACAGAACTACCATTTTAAGTCTGCTGCAACAGATGCGTTTTTTATGCCATCGAAATGAAAAATCCCACCTGGACTTTGATGATTTACAGACACTGACAGATGCTGACTATATGGCTCTACTAGGTCTCAATAAGGATAATTTTCAAACTGTATGTGATTCTTTGAAACATCAAGTGAAACAAACTCCATCCAGAAGTCTTAGAAAATCCGTAGCCATATTCCTGTGCAAATTAAAGACTGGACTATCTAATCAGATTTTATCCATATTATTTCGTACTTCAAAGTCCAGCTTAAGAAGAGCAGCTGCTTCTGTAAGAAAAGCAATGTTGACCAGTTTTGTTCCACAGAGTCTTGGGTTTGCGCACATAACAAGAGAGGAAGTCATTAATGGTCACACTCGTCAGCTAGCTCAAACTCTGTTCGGGAACATAGAGAAAAACCAGGCTATATTGGTGCTCGATGGCACATATATCTACACAGCCAAGAGCAACAATTTTCATTACCAAAGGCGCTCTTACAGCATGCATAAGGGAAGACCACTAGTCAAACCAATGGTGATTGTGACAACCACTGGATACTTTGTATCTATATTGGGCCCATACCTAGCTGACAGTAAAAATAATGATGCTTCAATTCTCCATCACATCATTAAAACAAATGCAGAGAATATCCGGAGCTGGGTCAGTGAAGACGATATTTTCATCGTGGACCGAGGGTTCAGGGACGCTTTGCCTCTGCTTGCAGATCTTGGAATCCAGGCAGAAATGCCCTGTTTTTTGGAAAAGGGGCAACGACAGATGAGCACTGGCGATGCCAATATCAGCAGACTTGTTACAAAGGTAGGCAATTTAAATCTCATAATCAATAAGCCTGTTTACAATTTCTTAAAAAATGACAACGTGAACTAATAATTTCATCCATTTTGATATTGATAGGTCCGATGGGTGGTGGAATCTTCAAATGCGAGAATCAAGCGTTGGAGATACCTGGATAAGACTCTACCAACAAATCAGATCCCATTTATCGGAGATTACGTGAAAATTGTATGTGCGCTGTCTAACAGATTTTCACCGCCCCTGAACAAAAGCACCAAGGAAGATGAGGCCGAGGCAGTAAAAATGCTATATTTGTCTAAACAGGTATTTTCAATCACACATAGATTAATAGATTGCTAAACTTCAAACAAACTGGACAACTGCAAAACAGACACTCATATCTATATAATAAATGAAGATATACTAGTACTATTAAAACTAATTCGTAGACAATTGTTTATAATTGCATTGTTATCATTTTGAACAGGTTAATAATCTCAAGCAAACGGTTGAAGAAAATTGTCTGAACCGAAGATCTATTCAGTGGCAGGCGGTTCATGAGTGTGATATTCAGAACTTCCCTACGCTTGATGAGGAACAGTTGCGGAATTTGACGTGTGGGACCTATCAGCTAAAGCTTTCTCGCAGTTACATTCAAGAACATATTGAGGGGGAATGCGATATATTTTTTCATAAGGATAATGAAAGACTGCTAAAAGTGAAAATTCAGAGTCGTCACACATCATCAAAACAATACTTCGTCTGGATTGAATATTCGGAATGTACTGTCAACGCATGGTACTGTACATGTAGAGCTGGTGCAAGAGTTGTAGGCATGTGTTCACATATAGCGGCCATTATTTGGTACCTAGCAAAAGGAAGGCATGAGGGAAAGAAATACGGTGTTCGTGATTGGGGCGAGCATGTCCTGGATGCAGCAGATATCCCTCCTACCATTGATGACTCCGACAGTGATGTCAGTAGCTGCGAAAGTGTTCCGGAAGAATAAACAGTTATGTTTGTGTAGTTACTGTTGAATACAACCCTAAATATTTTATGTTTTAAATCTTGTTTATTTCTTTTTAATAATTATTTCTGTATCCAATGACAAAATTAGTCAATATTTCTTCTCAGGTAAAGAAACAACATTTCGGCAAGCATTCTTACATTTCAATAAAAATCGGACCCATTGTTATTGAAATCCGACTGTATCATCATTGTCTTTTACTATCTTGTTGTACAGTACCTTAATTTTTATGGTTTCAATTCTTTGTATACGTGTGTACATGATATTAAGATTTGTTGTAATATATCCTTCTTTAAACTATAGATATACATACATCAGTAATATGATTATGTCAATATTCAATGTTTAATTATCCAAGTTGTGAATTCATTTCTCGGAGAAATATTTCAATTTTTAAAAAACGCTATCAATAGGCATAAGACTTGTGAGTTTCACAATGCTTTAGACATTTTTCTACGATGTTCCATTTTATTATAATAATTTTGTATTGTACATGTATATAGGAAGAGGATATTCAATGAAGAATTTATAAAAAAGGATACTACAGTTTTTTTCTGATACGCCGTTTTTGTGAATCTTAACAGTTAACTATCTTAGCAATACAACGACGTAAATATGACGTTAAAACGTCAATGCCTTTAATTCATTGCTGCACTTTGAAGTCCGTAAAAAGAAAGTGTGTGGACGAAATGACAAAAAGTAAATTGTTTTAGGAAGCAGATGTCATAGCCTTTTTACCCTCACAAAATTATAAAATTTGGAGTCAGGGCCATTTTTCATAATTTTTGGCTTTAGTCCTTTGTATCACTCTTGTTAATCCAGCTAGCTAAGCAGCCTATGGGGGATTACAGGGCAGTCACCCAAGCTTCGACATAGCTACTGGGTTTATTCAGCATATTAGGGCAAGGTCAACTATTCAATTCAGGCCAAATGTCTCACGGCTGGTAGTGCTGTATATTTATTAAAGTTTAATTTTAATTTTGAAATATTGGATGAAACAAAGCAATTTTATGACAATTTATATTCAATACCTAACCAGGAAATAAACATAGTTGACTTAAATTCGGAATTAAACTATGAGGATATTCCCAAGTTATCCAGAGAGGAATCTATGCTTTTAGAAGGTAAAATTACATTGAAGGAGGCTTCTACAACACTAAGTAAAATGAAAGCAAATAAATCACCAGGCTCTGATGGGTTCTCAGCTGAGTTTTTTAAGGTTTTTTGGAAATACCTTGGTACATTTGTTGTAAGGTCTATCAACTATGCATATGAAAATGGCATTCTGTCAATAACATAGAGACATGGAATTATTACACTTTTACCTAAAGGAGACAAACCAAGACACTATCTTAAAAACTGGCGTCCAATTACACTTCTGAACACTATATATAAAATAGCTTCTGGTACCATTGCAAATAGATTAAAGATTTACTTGGATAAACTTATCAATCCTGATCAAACTGGCTTCATTTCTAATAGGTATATAGGAGAAAATACTCGACTAATTTATGATATTATGCAGTATACTGAAGAAGAAGAAATCCCAGGTCTTTTATTACTTATTGACTTTGAGAAAGCCTTCGATACCCTCTCATGGAATTTTATACAAAAGACCTTAATTTATTTTAAGTTTGGACCTGATATTCATGAATGGGTGAAATTATTCTATCATAACATCATATCTACTATTAACCAAGGTGGCACTCTCTCGGCATCTTTGAACATTCAAAGAGGATGTAGACAAGGTGATCCTTTATCACCTTATATTTTTCTTCTTTGCGCAGAAATTTTAGCTATACAAATAAGAGAAAATAAAAGTATTAAAGGTATAACTATAAAAACAATGAAAAGAAAATTTCACAACTAGCCGATGATACATCAATTATACTTGATGGTAGCAAGGAATCTCTTCTAGAAACAATAAAAGTATTGCGACACTTCTCTGAAATGTCAGGACTAAAAGTTAATTTTTCAAAAACCAATACAGTATGGATTGGATCAAAAAAATATAGTCAGGATACCCTTTGTAAAGACTTTCACTTGAATTGGGGGACTTGTAAGTTTACTCTACTTGGAATTAATTTTGATGTAGAATTACAGAACATGTCAAAACTAAATTATCAGCCAAAGCTAAGCAGAATAAAATCAATCTTAAATCAATGGGAGAAAAGACATTTGACACCAATAGGAAAAATTACTGTTATCAAAACTCTGGTCTTGCCTCTATTAAATCATATTTTTATGGCAATTCCAAATCCTGATGACAGCTATTGTAAAGAATTAGATAAACTATTCTTTTCTTTCTTGTGGAGCCATTCTCAACATAGAATTAAAAAAGAGGTAATCGTAAAGCAATATGAGGATGGTGGGTTAAAAATGATCACTGTAAAGGCTTTTATAGCCTCTTTAAAATTGTTTTGGATGAGACAACTCCTTTTTTCAGATAGGGGTTTACATAATTTTATACCAAATTTAGATCTTAATAAAGTTACTACATGTGGAATAGAATACATAAAAAACATAAAGACATCGCTGAAAAACAAATTTTGGGTTGATGTATTTGATTCTTGGATTGAGCTACAGCTTAAACAAAATCCATTTACAGTAACAGTAGATACTCCAATATTTTACAATTCTAACTTTCTTGTGGGTGGGAAAGCATTTCTTAATAAATCCATGTTTCTCAATAATATTAAATACCTTAATGACCTTATTGATGAAGAGGGTTTGTTCCTGACTTATGAATCTTTCTGTAACATTTATCCAAAAGTAAAAATAAATTTTTTAGAATATATGAGTGTCATAAATGCTATTAAAGCATGGATGAAAAAAGTCAAGTTTGATAAAAAATTAATTAAATTAACAAACCCTCTGATTATGTCGAGTATATACACTCTTCTACGATGCAAAAAATCAAGACAATTTTATACTCTTCTCAATCAAAACTGCACAGAACCTACTGGTAAAAGAAAGTGGAATGAAATATTTGAATTAAATGACACAGAATGGAAAATGATCTTCAGACTGCCCTTTAAAGTTACAAGTAATTGTAAACTGCAGTGGTTTCAATACAGAATTCTGAACAAAATTTTAGCTTCAAACTCATACTTATTCAAAATCAAAATTAGAGATGATAAGAATTGTACATTCTGTCAGATAGAAGAAGAAACAATTGAACATTTGTTTTGGGAATGTGATAGTGTTCAGCATTTCTTAAGAGAATTTGAAGTTTGTTTTGAACATAAGACCAATCTTCAAATATCAATAACAAAAAATAATTTTATTTTTGGATTTTTGGATGAAAAGAAAACTATACAAAATAATCTTGTTCTTTGGCTGAAATATTATATCTATACTATGAGGTGTAAAGGGAAGACACTGAATGTAAATGTTGCGATATCGCTAATGAACACATTTTATGAAACTCAAAGACATATTGCATATAAAAATGGTGAAAAAGATTTGTTTGACACCTGCTGGAACCGCTGGAATCAATTATTTCATTGAGTGTTTGTTTGCTGTTGTTGTTTATTTTTTTTGTTTTTTGTTTAAAAATTATCTTTTTTATAAATTTCAATATATATGTACTGTTTAAAATATATTAAATAATGACTGAATTCATCTCTCTCTCTCTCTCTCTCTCTCTCTCTCTCTCTCTCTCAGAAAATAATATATACATATACCTTTGATAGTTCTTATAAACATTTTGTACACGTTTCTTTGCAGAATGTATGTATATATATACTGTGTGTATGTTTAAAATAATAAATAAATATTAAAAAAAAAAAAGAAGTTTAATTTTAGCAGAGTAGCTCCTCTAGTTAAATTTAAGACATCCGAGGTCAGGTCATGGTCAATGAAGCTAATTCTTTTATCAATTTTTGAAATTATGCATTTCACCTACAATCAATAATGACTAAATCCATGCGTACATCTAGCATGTGTACATCAACATTATCAAATACGAATCAAATATTATGGAATATAAATCGAGATTTATATAATTATCGAATATAAATAACAAAGTTACCAAATGTAAATAAATAACAAGATTATCGAATATAAATCAAAATTTTCGCATATAAATATTAAGATTATCGAATATAATTAAAATTTTCTCATATATGAATAACAAGATTATCGAATATGATTACAGAGTTTCGTATATAAATCAAGATTTGTATAATATTGCAACGTTTTACACACCGTAAGTGTATCTGTTCAATGCTGAATTTTTATATGCATACATACAGTACATCGTCGCAAACCACGGGTTATTGTTTCATTCTATTTCACAAACGTTTGTGAAATAGAATGAAACAATAACCCGTGGTTTGCAACGATGACATACAGTAGTACATGCAACAAAATGTAGTCTGTACAATTGTCATTTGATAAAGTCAATTAAAGTATATGTACCAGATCTAGAGCAAAACATATCTATGAGATACACATGCTATAGCTTAAATACCTTGTATACTATTTTTAAAAATCATTTTAATTGAGATCATTCAAAAATAATAAAAGCAACATTTTACGTTTTAGCTAGACATAGGTTGTGTACATTGACGTCGCGTCATTGCGCGACAAAATCACATGGGACATTTATTTGGACATTAAGTATCTTTTCCTTTTCCTAAATGGACGCGGGATAAAATGAAATGTTGTATATTCTATATAGTAAATGTTATGTACTTTCTGTAAGTTATATTCATTAAAATATTCGCGTTGGAATAATGCTTAGAAATAAGACATAAAATGGTAGAATTGTTTAAAAAGCGCGGTATTTGTAGAATAAGGACATTTCACTGGACACCGATAAAATCAATCTACTTCATGGATATACTCAGAATTTTATAATACTGGTATACATTGTGCTCTACGATACATGTACATTATAAATGTAACAAGGATAGTCAACTTCCCCCTGTATTAGGCGTGCTACTGGTCATGATGATTTGCATTTGCAGTCTATCTACAAACACGGGACACCACTGACAGGCACTGTCTTTGCCATTTTTAAGGTCGCTATATCAATTCTATGAACTAAATGTTTAAAGTAATTGGTTTATGGTTTTTAGATAAGGACGTCACAATCATACACCAATTCTTACGTTATTTGGGACAAAATCAATCATTTTATTAATCTGTGGATAAAGCGTATGCGTATTTCATGTAACGCGGGACAACGAAAAATGACGACATCTGCGTGTATTTATTGCTAATGAAATGCGTGTAAATTATATTTTATATAAGCTATTATCATTATTTATATATTTTCCTTGCCATTGATGTATAAGACTTTAATAATCCACAAAATATACAACTGTGTAAACATAGCGGAAACATTTTCTAATGCACGTATGAAAGTAACACCAGTACCGTGCGCGACGTCAGAGCGTTCGCTTCCTAACCGGAAGCTCATGAATTCGAATCCTCCTCATGCCATCGCCCACCTAAGACGTAAACATTGTTAGTGATTGGTCCTCCAGATGCACTGCATTTTACGGGTCTTTCGGAAGGCCCTACGGCTATAGGCGTTTGCACGCTAAAGAGCCCTCACTGGTAGGGGTAATAACCACTAAGCATAGGACTTCATCCACAAATGGTGTATATAAGGGTGGACATTTCTCGGGAGACGTGAAATAACCATAGCCAACTACTACACTTTCATTAACACCACTTATACACCACGTACCACCATTCACATTTCCATAAACACCATTTACACACAGCTAATGCCACATCAGATGCTAACACATGTGTTTTAACACCGTTTGTTTCTCTCTACACCAATCACACCACTACCTACATGTATACAGGTCTGAGAATTGATAGTTTTACATATCAATGTCAACGAAAGAGATAGATCTACCGTTATTAGTTTGCATGTATCACCATCGTACTACCACACACATTTCCATTAACACCACCATACTACCACTCACATTTCCATTAACACCACCACTTACCACCACCTATACGCCACATACCACCACCTGTACACCACTACTGGCACATCAGATGTTATCACTTACATCTTCTTTAACATTACTCACACCACTACCTATACAGATCTGAGAATTGATAGTTTTACATGTCAATATCAACGAAAGAGATACATATACCGTTATTAGTTTGCATGTATTACCATCATACTACCACACACATTTCCATTAACACCACCATACTACCACTCACATATCCATTAACACCACATACCACCACCTATACACCACTCAAACACCACATACCACCACCAACATGTATACACCCATTACTACCACCTGTACACCACTACTGCTACATGCACCAGATGCCATCACTTACATCTTCTTTAACATTACTCACAACACTACCTATCTACCGTTATTAGTTTGCGTGTGTCACCGCCATACTACCACCCACATTTTATTAACACCACACACCACCACTTGTACGCTAAATAACACCTACTCCCCACTATCGGCACACCAGTCCCCATGACTTAGGGTTTCTTTAACACTACTCACACTATTACCTATATAGATCCTTAATTTTGCATTTATTTCCATATTAATTAAAGAGATTGATTTAGCGTTATTAGTTTGCATGTTTAACCACCATAACACCGCTCACATTTTCGTTAACACCACAAACTACCACCCAAATTTTCATTAACACCATATACCACCAATTATGTACCACATACCACCACCTATCACCCCTCACATTCACATGAACAAGACTACTGCCACCGCAGTTGCCACCACTCATATTTACTTTAACAAGGATCCGTGTTTACCCTACTCTCAATTGTGTAATCATTATAAGATTGTTCATTATCTTCACTTTTTCATGAACAATTATGAGACATCCTATATTTAAAAAAAAAAAGATAGTTGATATCGTAAAAACCCAGATCTATAGAGAGAGCAAGTGCTCCGATAAAAGGAAGTTTAAAATGCATCTAATGCAGGATACTCTTTTTCATTTTCAAGAGCATGCTAGACATAATCAGATGCGGAAAGGGGGGTTTCTTTATGTGTCAGAAGTGTGTCCTAACTATTCCTCTTGTACCAGGAATATAAATATATACACTTTATACACCAACATATACCGTATATCGTTACCCCTTTACACTCTGCTCGCAATAATTATGTAAATTAGATTTTCTTACAACGTAGTGATGATCGGGATCGGGAGAAAATAGAGGGACAATTTCAAGGTCATAATATGAATTATGACCTTCGCGCAAATATAAAAATGTTGAGTGATTTGATACGAAATTGAAATAATATATTATTTGACAAGAAATGTTTTCACGTATACAGCTTATCACTTGATAACGGCAGTCAATAACGACAACATATATAGACATGAACTGTAAGATGTACGTCGTGACGTACTTTTTCGTTGTGATCTCATAGGGTGCGAATTGCACAGAGATATATGGACCTATTTAGTTGTTTTTATAACTATACAATTGTTCTGCTATATCCATAATAGGGTTTATGTCCAAAGTACTTTAAGAGTAAAAATGAATTATTTTTAAATATATAGCGTAAAGATATATGGGATCCGGGTTAGAATAAGTCTTCACTTCCCCTTGCTTGTCGTATAAGAGGCGACTAAATGGGGCGGGCTTTCGGATGAGATCGCAAAAACCTAGGTCCCGTGTCACAGCAGGTGTGGCACGATAAAGATCCCTCCCTGCTCAAAGGCCGTAAGCGCCGAGCATAGGCCTAAATTTTGCAGTCCTTCACGGGCAGTAATGACGTCTCCTTATGAGTGAATCATTCTCGAGTTCAACAATAAAAAATCAATCGCATAAGATTCAATACAATGGCCTAATGCAGAAAGATCTGACTCAAACCACACAATATAGTGAACATGTGCATAAACTCTTTGCATGTTATATAGAACTACCGAATAGCTGATCTCATTGTTTACAAAACAAAGTCAAAGCAATTTTCAGAAAATACCCACGATTCTGAGAAGTCAAAACGAAAGTGCTGTGTTTCTAGGGTCTTTATAAATTGTTGATTTGATAAATGTATTTAATTGTTTATTTAATAAATGTGTAAACTTTCAACCATTGTTCTTCTTTAATTCAATTCTTTATTTGAAATTTAACAAAAAAGGAATACACAAGGAATATCCATACACAAGGAATACAAAAGCAATATCAAAACGTTCACACGCTATCGCTTCACCGCGCCAGCTGTGGCCACCTGCCCAGCTTCACCGCGCCATACTTATTGTGACGTCATGGAAAAGCAGGTTTTTCCATAACGTCATATAGAATGTTCAAACTTCCACCAGAGTTCGTTTGCTCTGTGACGTAATGAGGCCTCGACGGGGAGTTTGATAGAATGTTCCGCAACGTCAATAACCTGGACTCTAAATTAATTAGATTATAACATTTGTTTTAATAAACAGAGTCATTTAATCATGCTTTTTTTTATATTAATAACACTGGATTTTAAAGGATTCAAACACTAAGGATTAAAACACGGCTCAGGCCTCGTCGTCATAGCGATCTCGACTTTAGTTAGTGATTTTTTCTTCCCATTGTTGCGCCATAGCTCCTCACGCGCTCCTATCTCATAGCGCTCTCCCAAGTTCATAGCGTCCTAGCTCGACACAGTCCGGCACACAATCGGATCACGCGCTCGTCTTTTTCCGTAACCGGTAAGAAGACTCGGACGTGGATCGGCGCAAGAATTGCATCAAATCGATGCATTTCTTCGCCGGAAGCGCGCCCGTGGATGAGTGTTAAAAGGCCAGAACCAAATCCCTGAATAATGTTATTTATATTTTCACCACAGATTCAGTTTTGGTATCATTAACGTCTTATTCACTCTAATACATAACATGTAAGTGGAAATTGATAGTGGTACAATACCTTAGATGTGTATAATATCTTAGATGCATTTGAAAGTTCACGTTTCATAGTGTAACGTACAAAAGTTACGTTTACGTATACGTAGCAACCAACTCTGATGGCGTCGATCCACATAGAGGTTCATTTGCGGTTACGGAAATAGCCGATTAGTTACGATTGCCCGGCACACACAGTCCAAGCACGCGCAGTCTTACCTCGGCACGCGCAGCCCTAGCTCGGCACGCGCAGCCCTAGCCCGACCTCGAATGCACTCCGTTCTAAAACTTGACCTTTTAACCTCAAAAGTGCACTCAGTTGAACCACCCATCGGGACGCGTTATACTACTGACTTGTTCTAAGAAATAGAGAGGTTAGAGGAAGGAAGCTCTAGTATACAGCCAGAATTTATAAGTGATTGTATGCACGTATGGGCCCTTTTATCACAATTTTCAACATGCAACAAGAAGCAATTACTTGACCTGTATTTATGACATCAAATTGAATGTGAATAAAAACGGAAGACAAATATCATCATAAAGTTTATGAAATGTATTTTACATTGATAATGATCGATATTATTATGGCTTCTTACCTGACGTGTCCCTGTAATCACTTTCGTGGAAGTGAAGGAGGCAAACAACATCTGCATTTTTAGGCTCCCACAACTTTTTAGCTTACCTGAGCTAAAAGCTCAAGTGAGCTTTTCTGATCACCCGTGTTCCGGCGTCCGTCTGTCCCTCTGTAAACTTTTAACATTTTTGACTTCCTCTCAAAAACCACGGGGCCAATTTCAACCAAAGTTGGCACAAAGCATCCTTAAGTAAAGGGAATTCTAAATTGTTAAAATAAAGGGTCAGGCCACCTTCCAAGGAGAGACAATCAAGAAAAGATAAAAATAGAGTAGGGTCATTAAAAAATCTTCTCAAGAACCACTGAACCAGAAAAGCTGAGATTTATATGAAAGCTTCCTGATATAGTGCAGATTTTAAATTGTTAAAATCCTGGCCCCCGGGGGTGGGATGGGGCCACAAGGGGGGGGATCAAAGTTTTACATACAAATATATAGGAAAAATCTTCTTCTCAAGAACCACTGAGCCATAAAAGCTGAGATTTATATGAAAGTTTCCTGATATAGTGCAGATTCAGGTTTGTTAAAATCGGAGTCGGATGGGGCCACAATAGGGGATCAAAGTTTTACATACAAATTTATAGGAAAAATCTTTAAAAATCATCTTCTCAAGAACCACTGAGCCAGAAAAGCTGATATTTACATGAAAGCTTTCTGACATAGTGCAGATTCAAGTTTGTTAAAATCATGGTCCCTGGGGGTCGGATGGGGCCACAGGGGGATCAAAGTTTTACATACAAATATATAGGGAAAATCTTTATAAATCTTCCTCTCAAGAACCACTGAACCAGAAAAGCTGAGATTTATATGAAAGCTTCCTGATATAATGCAGATTCAAGTTTGTTAAAGTCCTGGCCCCCGGGGTCGGATGGGGCCACAAAAGGGGATCAAAGTTTTACATACATATATATATATAGGGACAATCTTTAAAAAATCTTCTTCTCAAGAACCACTGAGCCAGAAAAGCTGTTATTTACATGAAAGTTTCCTGATATAGTGCAGATTCAAGTTTGTTAAAATTATGGCCCCCGGGGGTCGGATGGGGCCACAATAGGGGATCAAAATTTTACATACAAATATATAGGGAAAATCTTCAAAAATGTTCTTCTCAAGAACCACTGAGCCAGAAAAGCTGATATTTACATGAAAGCTTCCTAACATAGTACAGATTCAAGTTTGTTCAAATCATGGCTCCTGGGGGGGGGGGGGGTAGGATGGGACCACAAGGGGTGGGGGGTCAAAGTTTTACATACAAATATATAGGAAAAATCTTGAAAAATCTTCTCAAGAATCATTGGGCCAAAGAAGTTCACATTTACATGAAAGCTTTCTGACATAGTGTAGATTCAAGTTTGCAAAAACCATGGCCTTCAGGGGTAGGTTGGGGCCATAATAGGGACTACGGTTTCACATGCAAATATATATGGAAAGTCTTCTGATATGGACCAAGGTGACGCAGGTGGACGATGTGGCCCATGGGCTTCTTGTTTGATTTCGGATCAATTCTTTTGATTGCATCAATACACTGAAAACGTTTATTTTTGTCTTTTCGGAACTGATGTCTATCCTAATTATTGCAGAGCGGCACAGAACAACGCTGTGGCATGTCCTTTACGCATTGGTCCATGTGTAAATGAATTAGATTACAAATGTGTAACTTTAGAACCAAGGGATCAACTTTTTTTTATTAACTTTGATGAAATTGAGACAGGCTAAAGAGGATTTTGAATTGTCACTTTTCTTTCAAGTTTCAGTGTCAACTGTATCTAGGATTATAACAACCTGGATCAACGTTTTGTATTTTCAGTTAAAGGAAATGAACATATGGCCATCACAAGAGACAGTTCAAGTTTTTATGACTTCACATTTTGCAGGGACGTTCGCAAACACTAGAGTTATACTGGATGCCACCGAAATACCGGTTGAGAAGCCGTCTGACATCAATGCTCAGTCTATCACTTGGTCAAATTATGAGCATAGAAATACTATAAAGGCAATGATTGGAGTGACTCCCAGAGGGGCTGTGTCATGTTTCCGATGCTTATGGTGGGTCTGCAAGTGACAGAATGATTATTGAAAGATATGATGTATTGAAAGATGGTATGTTTGAGAAAGGCGACAGCATTATGGCTGAACGGGACATCATGGTGCAAGATCTCTTTGCTAACAAGGATGTTCAAGTAAATACTCCACCTTTTTTGAAAGGTAAATCCCAACTTGAAGCCCATGAAGTAGTACATGATCGACGTGTAGCTTCAAAACGCATACGTGTAGAAAGGGTCATTGGTCTGGCAAAACGTTTTAAAATTCTAAAGAATGAACTTAGTCACAGCAAAATTCAGCTTGGATCCCTAATCATTTATATCTGCTTTGTGCTAAGCAATTTTAGAAGGTCAATTGTAGATAAATTTGCATAGGCTGTGATGATATTGAAACAGAAGATAATAAATGATCATGTACAGTTTTAAACAGATTTTCTCAATTCATATCTTTTCTTGTGATATTCATCACATTTTATAATGATAACTCCTCAACAATTGGTTTTATTGAATTCATTCATATATGAATAATACATGTATATATATGAAGGTAGTGACATTAGCATTTATTTATCTAAATATAATTCATATAGGATATACTTGTTAGCATTGTAAGATATTCACCATAATAAAATTGTCTCAATTCTGAATGATATTTACTCAATTTGAAAATACTGTTCCATGCTGTTGTCTCGGTTAATATTTTTAAATTTAGAAAATACCACACCTTGCATTCACATCATGATTTCATATTACATGTACTCAAAACTAAATTTCATACATGTTTCTAGTCTGAAACGGGCATATACATCAAGTTGATAGAGTACTATATATTGTATATATGGTACTTATATATGTAGCATTTTAAGGAATGAAGGGAGATTTATGATCAGGATATAGGGCTCACGGCGGGTGTGACCGGTCAACAGGGGATGCTTACTCCTCCTAGGCACCTGATCCCACCTCTGGTGTGTCCAGGGGTCGGTGTTTGGTCGGCTATCTATTTCGTATTGCTTGTAGGAGTTATGAGATTGATCACTGTTCGTTATCTTCGCCTTGCATGACTAAGTTTATCCTTTAGGGCAGTAAATGTTCAGGTTTGATATCCTGAAGATTTATGAATGCTGACAGAATATACAATAAAAGCTTTATATACAGAGTCAGACATAGTCATGGGCCTTTGAAACTCCCCCCTCCCTTTCTGTGTAGCTGTTGATTAAAATTCCTATATTGATAAATAAAACAAAGATCCTGGCATCCCAAATATGAAAGGTGAAGACAACGAACAGTGATCAATCTCATAACTCCTATAAGCAATATAAAATAGATAGTTGGGCAAACACGGATCCTTGGACACACCAGAGGTTGGATCAGGTGCCTAGGAGGAGTAAGCATCCCCTGTCGACTGGTCATGCCCAAAGAAGTATGTAGACCACAGTTTGAGAAGTCAAGCAATATCTCGTGCTAATATATTTTTTTTTTCGAGATGAAATACGCACTAGTCTGTAATATCTGATATAATCGTGACAATGCTAACACAGCCTAACATTACAGGGTGTTTTTTTTTTAAATGAAACTTTTCGCTAAGACAGCAGAATAAAGAAGTTAAATGTACCGTCTAACTAAATCGAGCTTCCTTCCTTGCGTCGTGGCGTTCCTACAAGCGAGTTCCTTCTTCAGTTGTGGCACCGTCAGTGCGAAATAGCGGTTCGCCATATTGTTTACATTTGATTCAAGCGTTCACCTAACCACCATAAAAACCAAGCATCTGGGAATGAACGTTTTCCATTTATACACATAGAGAAACTAGTACTGTATTACTTCTGTAAGAGTTATCTTCCTTACAGGAATGAACTGGTACATATCAAAACACTATAGGATATCGTATGGTTGATTGATTGTACTGAGGGCCTATTCTAACCCGTATCCCCACGGGATGTGTCAGTTAAGAAAATCCGTTTGGAAAATTGAATATTAAACACGAAAACAAAAAAAGTTTGGGCGACCAACAGAAACAGGCCAGGAGATCAGACATAATGATCTGATAGAGCGATGCATATGTTAATCTATATAATAAAATATATGGATATCAGTATTCATGTTGTTTATTGACTGTAGACATGATTGGGAGTCTGAGAATATAGTAAAATCATTAGAAATTTTAATGTACTCAAACGGAAGCTGAATAGCTTTGCTTCGTCGGTATAAATTGTTGCTTCATTCAGAAATCGTGCAGAGAAAACGTCGTCTGTGATAACTGCAGCAGTAGCGACTTTATTTTGGTCTTTTGAACCATCTGTGTATAGATATCAATTGTAGAGTGTTTAACTTGTTTTATTTTGGATAATTTTTGTTTGAAAACAACGGAATTTGTTTCAGATTTATAAATTCAGAAAGTGATGTGTCTACTATGGGTTTTAGTAATTTCCATGATGGTATTTCAAAACGTGATGAGGGTTTTACGATGTCCAAAGGTAAGTTAGAATCATGTATATGTTTGTTTTCTTAACTCGTAGACCGATTGATTTTATACATATCTTGTTTTTGTCATATAAATGTCAAACTGCTGATGGAAAACGAAGTTAAATGCAGGATTGTCAAAATTTGCTTTAAATTTAACAATATATTGTAATATAAGTTTTATTCTACGTAGATCGAGAAGTGGTTTGTTTGCCTCAACATAAAATTATCTACAGGTGAGGTTCGAAATGATTCTGTGCACAGTCGTAGTCCTTGATGGAGGATTGCATCAGGGGCTTTGATACAAGATGCCCTTGCCGCTTCATATACTATACAGCCGTAGTCTAGTTCAGACCGGATTAGAGAGCGATACTGATGTAAAATAGTATTTTTATCTGCTCCCCGTTTTGTGTTTGCAACAACTTTAATTATATCAAGCGCTTTTGTACATTTATCTTTGATCATTGCTATTTGAGGAATAAACAAAGTTTATTATCAAAAATAACACCCAAGAACTTAAGCTCTTTTACAACTTTAATTGAAGTACCATCTAATTGCAATCGAGGATGATCGTGGTGTTTCCGTTTAGAACAAAAATGCATGCATGCGGTTTTATTTCTTGAAAATTTAAAACCATTTACATCCGCCCAATTTTGGATTTTGTCTAAATATAACTAGTTTTCGCTCAATGGAATTCATGATTTTTTAAATTTATAAGAGAACAAAGTCATCGACATAGAGACTTTCATGAAAGTCGTCTTTAAAAGAACATCAGCTAGACTATTTTATACTAAATAATGTAACCGATAAAATACTTACTTGTGACGCCCATTTCTTGTTCGAAATTGTCTGAAAGTGTAGATCATAAGCGAACATTGAAATGTCTATTACGTGAAAAAAAAATCTTGATGAAGTTTGTTAAATGCCCTTTAATGCCTATATTAGGAAAGTCTTATAAGATGCCGTATTTCTATGTGGTATCGTATGCTTTTTCTAAATAAAAAAAAATAGAGACGTGCTTTTTGTAAACAAAGGCATCTCGAATATAGGTTTCAAGTCTAGCTAATACGCCGGTTTCGAGATACGTCCGATTTATTTCCCTTTGGAGAACTCTCGTACATAGCAAGGCACGAAAGAATTTGTTTACACGCGGGAATGGGACAGATATTCATCACAGCGTAAGTGAATGTACTCAGTAAGTTTCTCATACGCTGTTTGATAACCCGAATTCGACTGATACACAAACTAAGTAAGTGATAAGTATTTAGGGAGTAATTAAATACATAGAATTCTTATCCTATCATGTTATCTCATTGGTTATATGTACCATATCCAAGATATTTCTTACAAATATGACATTGTTTGTATGTTTCCACTTCGGTAAAACATTTCTTTCGATAGTATTTAGTATTTCCCACATTTACATATTTAGAGAGAAGCCGTTTTTAATACATTTCATCGTCTTCCTCGTTGGCTGTATACCCACTCTGTCCCACTTAGGCATTCAAAGTTCCACTAAATGCACCTCCTATACAGAAGAGTTCGTATCTCGAAACTGGCGTATTGGTCGATGGTGCTTCGGTTTTTCCTGAAACCATATTGCATATCAGTTAAATGTAATTAGATTCGAGAAACCATGCCAGACGTTCTTTACATGTTTTGGAATAGGAATAATTGTAGCCTGTGACCAGGAAGATGGGAAACTACCACTTTCTCAGATCATGTTAAAGATTTGCAGAAGACATTCTTCGGTAGATTTAGGAGGATGTTTTATGATTTGATAATGGACTTGATCCGGACCAATAGTTGTATCATGAAACTTTTCTAGAGATTTTAGCAACTCATTACAAATAAATGGTTCGTTATAACACTCTCTTCTTTTTTTTTTTTTTTTTTTTTGAGATCTAAAATTCTAAATTTTCTGTTCTTCTTTATTTTTGTTCGAGATAAAACTTGGGCTCATGTTGTCTTTTGATGAGTTTTTAGAAAGAGTATTAGCTTTACTGTTAGATATATCTTTCTTATCTGTGATTATTTGATTTCCTACCATCAGATGTTGATATTTTTACTGGAATCATTTCCTTTGATTTTTTTTTTATTGTTATGGGCCAGAATTATACCCTTGATTTATACAGCAGCAGAGTTTACTAACAAAGGCAATGAAACAATAATATTTATTTACAATTGATAATTGAAAGAAAATTGTAACAATAGCAAAATACTAACTTACGGTAGTTAAACAATAAAGCCGAACAGAATCTACACACACAAAAATAGTAATTCGAAAATCCTAGTTCGCAGTATAATCCAAAATGCATAGAAAGTATCTGGCCAGAGCTCTTTTTTAATTAAAGATTTTCCAGTGTACTGGATTTATAATAAGAATATATTTTCTAGTACAATCTTGAAAGACAATGATGCAATCATTACGTCATCTTTCTACTAAAGAAAGTACACGAGCTCTAGAACAATCTAGGTCACAAGTATCAATGAAGTGCACAATACTTATCGCATTCCAAACTTTATTTATAGGAGTATGCGAATTTATACTCGAAACAAACGTTTTCCAGGATTTTTGTTTACTTATATTTATGGTTTTACGAGCCTTTGCCAAAGTGCATTTTGATTGTTGCTTCTTGGTCACGAGTCAGCATTCAGTTGGAACTAGGTATCAGTTAATAGATTAACTATCTATATAGGTCTGGTGTATAACGCGCCCTCGTGTATAATGCATACTCTCAAAGTTGGGTTAATTTCCTTTGAAAAAATGCACGGCGCACCATTATTTTCGGGTGTTGCTAAAACGCGGAACGGAAGACGGAACGGAAAATATTGTATGCAATAATGTTATGAGGAGGTCACCATTTTGCAAAACAAAAGGTTTATCATGAACAATGAAAGCAGAAATTACAGAGAGAGAGAGAGAGCGGGATTTCATCCACAGAATCCACCGTTTCATATTCTTCATATTAATGCATATGCATTTTAAAATCATTTAACTTTCCATGAAAAATATTAATAAAGAAAAAAATTTAATTAATTAAAGAATAATCATACTGAAAAAGACTTGAATTTCAAATTTTATATCCAATGGAAAAAAGACCCCCTCCCTCCCCCGAAAACAACATTGTAAAAGATAATTCTTTCAACAATTTTACCCAAATATAGCCTTCCTAAATCGAACTTGCTTTTATTCGTAATTTAGTTACATCTGGTATAATACATGTATGTATTTAAGTATCACATCAAATTTTAAAGAGTACGAGTCCGGTGTGTATAAAAGGTTTGCCTCATTTTGGATGAATTTATGTGAAAGTTCGTACATTTACCGATATCCTGCGAATTAGTGTTGAACCCGACGAAATACAGCGGGAAAGAAGATTGAAACAGAACCAATGAAAACTAAGGTGAAGTTTACGATCCATAGTATGAGGAATTAACAGATATGAAATAGCTATAAGACTAACAGACAATTTATGCTTGAATGGAATTAAAAGGTCGTCTCATTATTAATCTAAACATTAATATACAAGTATTTAGTTTAGAAATAAATTGCTAGAAGTCCTCCCTATTTAAGATTGGAGTGAGGCAGTCACAAAGCCTCTGTTAGTTAAAAAATAATGTATCAAGTTTTCACAACGTGTTTAACTTGCTGACTTAATAAGATCATGAATTGTCGTTGTTATATACATACCACACTTCCTTTTGTAAGTATACACACATACAGTCATACACGGTATTGTGTGTACATTTACATGTAAATGTGCGTTAATGACGTTTTGCCACGGGGGGGGGGGGGGGGGTATAAAGTACGTGTGTTCTTTCCATTATCTACCTCTATAGGTGTCGCTGCTCGCTAACACATCTGCCAATGCCGACATTTCAAAATTCTTGTAAAACGCTTTGTAAATTCTTACACAAACGTTTAACTTCACCTAATCAATTTATGATGCAGAATTTTCAGATAAAATTGTTTTACCTCTTGTAAACAATTTCCCAAAATTTTGAAATTAATCATAATAAAGTATTTTCTTCCTATTTTTGGTGTTATCTTAGCTACATTAATCATTCTTAATCTTAAATTACTGTTCCGTTTCGTTTTCCGTTCCGCGTTTTAGCAACACCCATTATTTTCTAAGAAAAAAGCATACTCTATGTTTATTTCGCATAAAAGAGATATTGAAATGAAATAAAAATTCAAACACATAACTAAAAAAAAAAATCCCGTAGGGATCTCGGTTGGAATAGGTCCTCAGTACCCCTTGCTTTTCGTAAGAGGGGACTAAATAGGGCGGTCATTCGGATGAGACCGCAAAAACCGAGGTCCAGTGTCACAGCAGGTATGGCTCGATAAAGATCCCTCCCTGCTCAAAGGCTATAAGTGCCGAACATAGACCTAAATTTTGCTGTTGATTAAAATTCCTATATTGATAAATAAAACAAAGATCCTGGCATCCCAAATATGAAAGGTGAAGACAACGAACAGTGATCAATCTTATAACTCCTATAAGCAATACAAAATAGATAGTTAGGCAAACACGGATCCCTGGACACATCAGAGGTGGGATCAGGTGCCTAGGAGGAGTAAGCATCCCCTGTCGACCGGTCACACCCGCCGTGAGCCCTATATCCTGATCAGGTAAACGGAGTTATCCGTAGTAAAAATCTGTGTGCCAAGAACGGCCTAACAATCGGTATGAAACACGTCAGACAGCATTTGATCCAATGATAGATTGTATTGACGAACTAGATCGTTATAACGACCATAGAATTTGCGAAATGCTGACTTCAATCGAGACTGTTGAAACCCCTGTACCATCAATTTGTTTGTCAGTAGCTTGCCATTGTTAATAAATAAGACGTCATGAATATATCTAAATGTCGAGTTGAGGGCCACAACAAGATAATTCTCATGTAGAAGTTTTTGAGTTAATTCTGCCTCGTATATGAGGCGATGTTTTTGGGTTGTTTTATTTTTATAATGTTACGCCTTCAAGTTTGTTTTTCTTTTCTTACCTCTGATTGACCAGTTTCTATAAGCGAAGAAATCGCTTACATTTCAACAGAATTTATTCAACAACTTCTACGTGAGAAGTAAAAACCTCTTGCTGTGGTCTTCAATGCGACATTTAGATATATTTACATTTACTCTTTAATCCTATGATAAAATCCATCAGAGAATTTTTAATTATATTTGCCTATAACTGCAAAGACCGAATCACTATAAATCTGTTAGGCGTATGAATATAAGAAATACTTACTGTTGACAAACATACCGTCTGCTTTGATCATGGACTATAGAAATTGCATGGTTGAATATCTTGACCTACTGAAATTTCTTTTTTCCGAAGATAATGGTGATAAATTACTCCGAACTATTGAAGTAGATGTTCCGAATTCCACTGCAGTAGAGTTAGCTTAAAATGCAGGCAAAACAAATCCTACTGACAGCGCTAAAATGAAACAGTGTCATGAGTATGAAAAATATACACTGTACTGGAATATAGAAATAGGAAAATACACATCAAAACACATTTAAAAAATGCTTTTTTAAATTCTTAATAAGGAACCACTTCTACTGATGAAATGGAAAAACTGTTTGAAGCAAGACAAGCCCTAAACAACAAACGAAACACTGTTTATGTAATACCCGTTTAATGATGATCACAGAAACGTGCTGCTCTGACCCCAACAGTAAGACAGACAACATTACTTGTGTGAATTGTCATTTATTGTGATGACAATGTAAAAAGGGGAGATCACTCAGAATGATATACATTGGTACTAATTAAAATTGCGTAGTGATCTCCCCTGATATAAAAATAAATTAATGTAGAAATAAAAATGACACTGTAAAAAGGGGAGATCACCCATAAATATATCATACATTGTTGCTAATGAAAGTTGCCTAATGATCTCCCCTGATATAGAACAAAATACTGTAAGATTTAAAAACAGAGAACAAAGTGTAAAAACATATATACAATACAACCCAAAAGTTGGCGTTCAAAAACAAAATGCCCACAAAAAGCAAACAAACGTTTGCAAGCAAACAAAGAAAAACCCAGAACAACGCCAACCAAAGTGGACTAGCCAAGCATGGGTAGTCGACCAAAAAAGGGGCCGAGTACTCAGCGATTCCGAGATGACTAGTTATCACCGCCCCATTTAGTCGCCTCTTACGACAAGCAAGGGGTACTGAAGACCTATTTTAACCCGGATCCCCACGGGCAAAAGACTGCAATAAAATGAAATTTATGCTGTAAGCTTATGATATGAATGCCTAATGTAAAGAGAAATTGCCGAATGAATCAAATTCACATGCGTAAGAATACATGTGCTCTGTATCTTTTATCATATAAAATAAAGTTTTTGTTGAAAACATTTCTAGTTTTTAAAGAATGTGTTTAAGTTGCAGATATGTTAGGACTATCTACCGACCTCTGTGGTCAAAATCACTTACGAGTACGCACAAGCACGTTCGCTGAATTGGTTGGATAATACTTAAACGTCAGTAACTGACTTCTTTCATAATTATCTAAATCATACCTCCCGGTTTACATCGATCACAAATATTTCATACACCGTCAGTGGTAGCCAAAAATCGTTTTATACAGTTGATAGACGAGTTATTTCCCTTCTCACATTAATTTGGTTGCAAAGTGGCGAGCTGCTCAGTAACACAGCTGGAAACTCCGGTCGAAAATATAAATTTCCAATTGTAAAAATTGATTGCGGACAATACATTGAACGCATATACGAAAACTATATGTACATGTACGCAGTTTCTTTGGGGTTTTTTTGGGGGGGGGGGGGTGTATGACGTCATATAGTTGTTGCAGTTCACAGTGATTCCTACATGATTGAAGACAATTAAGCAAGTTTTATTTCTCATGCATGTATGCAAATTAGAAAAATGCAGTCGGTAAGATATAGTCGTTACACGATTGCTGTTGACTTATGGGGCGAGATTCTCGTATACTAGTAACAAAATTACATGGAGCAATTTTCTAGTTGTTTCATAAATATGCCCCTTTATAAGTATTTTGTTAAAGCATTTATAATAGTGGTATTCTAAAATCAGAATATTTGTACTATTGCTGGAGAAGTGAGGTATCTTGACATGTTACAATATTCTCTAATTTGATAAAATATAAACCAAGAGTGATATTTTAACAAAGTATTTTTATGACTGTGCACAGAATATGAATATTTTCGAGTTCATTTTTTAAGAAGCAGCTGTTTATGATGTCAAAAAACCCTAGTTTTGTTGCTTTCAAATTAAGTTCTTTTAAACCCACGTTTGACTGACACCACCTTTCGTACATGTTGTGGTGGAATGCGTCTGGGATGATGAATTCGATTAAGTGACATGGGTTACAGAGGTAACTAGAGTTGTAAATAATATGCATATTTTTCGACACTAGTGTTGAATTCGTGATTCGCGAGTTTTTTCCCATTTTAGCAGAAGTACCAAATGTTCCAAAGTAGCGGTGTGTTTAGAAGAGATGTAGTGTGGAGATTGCTCTTTTTATATTTTGTATCAGAAATATACAGCATCGATAAAACACGGTACAAAATATGATTTTGACACATTTATGATTGTTTTAGGTCATCTGAGTCACCCAGGTGACTTACTGTCGTCGGTCTTCGTTGTTGTCCATCAACAATTTTACACATTTAATTTCTTGAAAACTACATGGCCAATTGTTACCATTTTTGATGTGAAGCTTTTTTTAGGATGAGAGGAATTTAAATTGTAGACTTTATTATCTTACCTCCCCCAAGGCCTCATGGGTGTGACCAAAACTTTAAAAAAAAAAAAAGATGCCAAATTTTCAAAACTCTTCTCTACTCCCACACATGTGGGAGAAAAACCGAATGCCTTTTTATGATGCCCTTGAAGCCGTTTACTATAAAATTGTGAAATCCATGGCCCCCTAGTTAGGGGTTTAGTCTCTAGGGTAGGGCCAATATGGCCATATAGTAAAGATGTATCAAATTTTAGAGAATATTTTCTACTCTCAGACATATGTGAGAAAAACGAAATACATGGTTATGCTGTCCATGATGATCTCTACCTAAATTGTGGAAATCATGGCACTTTGGTTTAGGTCTTTTGGTGGGGTTAACATGGCTTTCTAGTGAAAATGTATTTAAATTTTAGAAAATCTTCTTTACTCTCAAACATGCTCGAGGAAAACCCAAATGCATGGCTATGGGTAGCTGCAGAACTGTAAGTCTCTGAATAAATATTGGGACAGATTAGAGAGCTACAGATCCATCCCTTATAAAAACCTTCGATTTACTGGCTACCTAACATGGCTACGTCAACGAACGAAATCATTAAAAGCTGTGAGTTTTTGGGTCGTATGGGGCTTTAATCAATATTTGGAGGTATGTTTGGACACAAGTATAGTAGAAAAATATGTTACGATTTTTTTTAATTTAAATCTATGAGACGGCAATACAACGACACAAGGCCTCGGCCGTGCGCATTTTTGTGCGCCGTAAATCGAAGGTTTTCATAAGGGGTGGATCTGTAGCACTCTGATTTGTCCCAATATTTATCAGAGAGCTACCGTTCTGCAGCTAGGCTATGGTGTCCATGAAGCTCTCTACCTAAATTATGAAAATCATGACCCCTGGGATAGGTATTTATGCCCTAAGGTGGGGCCAATATGGCTCTTAAGTAAAAATGTATTTAATCTTAGAAAAATATTCTCTATGCTCAGACATGTGTGAGAAAAACTAAATACATGGTTATGACGTCTATGAAATTCTCTACCCAAATTGTGAAATTCTTGACCTCTGGATCAGGGATCCACGCCCTAAGATGGGGCCAATATGGCCACATAGTGAGATGTCTTAAATCTTCTAAAATCTTCTCTCCTCCCACATATACCGTATATGAGGAAAATAAACGTATGCATACAATGTAGTTATAATGTCCATGAGGCCCTCTACCTAAGTTGTACAAATCACGGAGGCCACGTGTCACGGCAGGCGTTAGCACGTTTATTGAAGACCCCTCACTTCTACGGCCGTAAGCGTTAAAGATAAGTCGAAACTGGTGACGTTTCAATGTGAGTGATAGATTCTCGACGGAACGTAAAACAAACAAACAACATACCTGGGGTCCCAGGTGCCGCACATCTGTAAGGACAACTAAATGCATAGTCCTCTAGAGGTTCTACATTGTGTAACTCAGGTGCCGCACATCTGTAAGGACAACTAAATGCATAGTCCTCTAGAGGTTCTACATTGTGTAACTCAGGTGCCGCACATCTGTAAGGACAACTAAATGCATAGTCCTCTAGATGTTATACATTGTGTAACTCAGGGCGGTATTTGAGTAAAATATTTAGATAACATCTTCTTTAATGCTATTGATACTAACTTCAATACAAATGTATATTTAGAAGGAGCAAGTAGCCCTTTACCAAAATTGTAAATTTCATGATCTCGGGGGGTAGAACGTTTGGTTCCAGGGTGGACCAAAATTATCATAATGATTATGAAAAACTTCATCTTTAATTTTCTTGATCATACCGTATAAAAACTAAATGCATATTTAGGAGAAGCAAAAGGGGATGTACCAATATTGTAAATTTCGCAACTCTGGGGTTCTGACTCTTGGCCGGGTCTAAAACCGCCATAAATTGTTAATGTAACATATATCATGTAAGTCCTCCATCAGTGTCAGTACTTTCGGGGGCATTTGTTTTTCAAGAACACACCTTGTTTAATACTGTTGCTATATATTAAAATCTAGCTTAGATTCATAGCCCTTGGGGCTAGTGATACTTTTAACTCAGGTAGCCGATAAGACATGTGAGCCTCCTAGTTCATGTTTTGAACATCATTCCACTCACCACCAAAAATATTTTGAGAAAGGTATGGGCTACTCAGATTGGGACCATACAAGTTATGAACTGTACCATTTGCCGTTATAGCTAAGATGACAAACCTACCATAGGGGTCCCTGAGGACAGAGTGAGTAGTGAATTCAAAATTGTTTGGAAACATGACAGCAACACCTGCAGAACTACTAGTATTATTCAACCAAGACAAGAGGCCCATGGACCACACTGTTCACCTGAATCACCTCAGCCCAGTTGGGATTTTAAAAAGATTTTTTCAATCTGTATTCCCCATAAAATTTTTGATCTTATATTGTGGCTCCAACTTAGCCCCAAAGAGTCCGGATATAATCGATCTTGAATTCAAACAACATGGGGTTACCTAAATACTAATATTATAGGGTTATTGAACTTATATTGGTGAATATTGGCACGAGTTGGCTGTGAAAATGCACGAGCTTGCGAGTGCATTTTGACAGCCAACGAGTGCCAATATTCACCTATATAAGTTCAATAACCCTTTTATTATATAGCTAAAGTATTTAGTTGTTAAATTATATCCCTTTTTCACTCAAACTACTCCAAAATAGACGAGAATTCATAAATATTGGCAGTGTGCAATAACAGCATGCATTTCTTAACTGTTCCAATATTTAACCCGTCATTAATGCATGAAGCAAACTGATTTTGTAAATGGGAACATCATAATTTATGTACAGTAAAACATTTTGCTTAAGTAAATATCAAATACCGGCTCTGTCAGATTCGGAGGACCGTCGTCTGCCATTTTGGTTTGTTTACGTCGTTACGGTAACGTCAATATTGAACGCTCATTCTCGGAATGTTTCGGGCGCATACAATTTACGCAATGCAAAGTTAGCGTTTAATAAATTCTCAGGATATTGAACGCTAACATTCTCTAGATTTTACGCAGATTTTATATAGGACTATTTATTAGCTATATAATAAAACTAATAATAACATTGCTATTCTGGAAAAGAGTTTTGAAAGATGTTTTTTCCTGTATACATGCATTAAATTTGATCCACCTTAACCCCAGGATTAATCATCTTAATAATTTAAAAATAAACTTTAATCCACACAGAGTGACCTTGCTACTCTTAAAAAGGTTGTTTTTTTTAAATTAATTTCCTGGATATTCCCATATGAAACTTATGATATCATTGTAGTTCGATCCCTTGATTTGAACAAACTTCAATTTGTGCTACATGAAGATGCTTGCCAATTGATATAACTAATCAAGACCTTCTGTGATTAAGATCATTTTTTTTAAAATGTTCCCTATATCTTCCCATGTAAAACTTTCATTAAGGCCCCACCCTATATCTGGAAACAATGATTTGAAAAACTTTAATGAAAGGTGAAGACAATTGGAGCTCCAAATTAAATGTTCCTTATGAAAGGTGAAGACAATAAACAGTAATCAATCTCATAACTCCTATAACGAATACCAAATAGAGAGTTGGGCAAACACAAACCCCTGGATATACCAGAGGTGGGATCAGGTGTGCCTAGATGGAGTAACTATCCCTTGTCGACTGGTCAAACCCGCCATTAGTCCAGTATCTTGATGAGGTAAACGGAGTAATCCGTAGTTAAAATCAGTGTGCCAAGAACGGCCTAATTCTCTTATTCAGGAATCTTTTATTTAAATTTAAATTTTTCTAGCCCAGTTGTTCTTCATAATGTTTTTTAAATGACCCCATCCTAATTTTCCCTTTTCTTGATTATCTCCCTTTGAATATACAGTTTGGCCCTTCATTTGAACAAACCTGAATCCCCTGTAACCAATGATGATTTATGTCAATTTTAATTGAAAATGTTCTTGTGGATCTGGAGAAAAAGATGAATATGATACACAATTCAAGAATAACAAACAACAGGTGATCAGAAACGTTTCCTTCAGCCAGTATGAGCTAACAAGGTGAAAAACTTTGATACCGAAAGAAATTTAGGTCTTATGAAATGGGGGGGGGGGGTTATGCCCCGTCGAAACTTTTTCATTCATATGTAGACATCACCTTTCAGCTCAGGTGATCTAAAAATGGTTTGGTGTCCCCATTTGCACCCTCATAACCTTTCAACCTGTGCGTTTCTTGAAATCAAATAATAAGATGTATTTTTGCTTCGATCCCAATCATAGGAATATGGACACCATTTAAGCTGAGTTTTACAAATTTTACTTTTCAAAAGCTCTTGTTATATTTAAAATTAATGCAAACAGAAAATGGGGAGCAGATAAAATTTCACTCTTTAATCCGGTCTGAACTAGACTACGGCAACCTTGAACATCTTATATCAAAACACTCGATACAATCCACCATCAAGGACTTATACTGCGCAGAAGAGCTTTTCGAACATCTGTGGATAGTTTATATGTTGAGGCAAACGAACCACCTCTCCAACTATGTAGAATAAAACTTATCGAACAATTCATTGTTCAATCAAGAGCTAATACTGACAATCCTGCATTTAACTGCTTATATGACAAACACAAAAATATGTTTAAAATCACTTGGTCTACGAGATTTAAAAACTCCAATCACATGTACATGATTCTAACTTACCGTTGGACATCGTAAAACCCTCATCACGTTCTGAAATACCAGCATGGAAATCACTAAAACCCAAAGTAGACGCATCAATTTCTGAATACAAAACAAGAGGCTCACAGGCCTATTCGGTCACCTGAATACTAGTGAAAAGTATGACTACTTCCATGGGCTATGAAATCTGGAAAAAAATTCCTGTTCTGAATATCTAAGTAAATTCTAGTGTTCAGCAACAGTATAAACAACATGTGTTCTTAAAACTTCACTGCCCTCAGAAGTGCATACACTGATGAAAGGCTTTAAATAAAAGGTTATTAACATTAAAACATCAAAAGATATGACTAATTTGGACTCATCCTAAAGTCATAACCCTGGGTTATTCACCACTTTTTGTACATCCTTTTCTGCTATTCCTAAGATTAAAGTATGCATTTAGATTTTATACAGTATCAGCAAACGTACAGATAAATATTGTATACTAAGTTTGGACCAACCCTGGGGTCAGAACCCCTACTCTGGGGATCATCAAATTTACAATTTTGGTAAAAGAGCACATGAAATTTACAATTTTGGTAGAGGCTTTCCAGCTCAAAATCACTATGCATTTAGTTTTTCTTACATGTGTGCGGTTCTTGGGGGAAAATATTTATGAAAATTGGTCAATTTTGGGCAGTTTTTGCCCAGCCCCTAAGGCCCCAGGGGTGCAGGAATCCTGAAATTTACAATTTATGTTCCCCTTGTTCCAAATATCTTTGATACAAAATTTGAAAAGAATTGGAATGATCACTGTTCGTTATCTTCGCCTCTCATAGTTATCAAGTTTGTTCAAAATATGTTTCATACCATATTTGAAAAGAATTGAAATGATAGTTATCAAGAAGAACTTAAAAATGTTTATTGTTCACGTATTTAATAACTGACCATTTTAGCCCCACCCTGATACCAAAACCCCTACCCCTGGGATCATCAAATTTACAATTTTGGTAAAGGATTACTCCTTCTAAATATCCATTTAGTTTCAATTTGGTATCAATAGCATTAAAGCAAATATAATTTACATGTTTTGCAAATATACACTGTACACTAGGGCCTCCGTGGCCGAGTGGTTAGAGCATCGCAATCAAAATCACTCGGCCTCTCACCTCTGGTCGGTGCGGGTTCGAATCCCGCTCGTGCCGGTAAGTGAGAAAGTTTCCCAGTTTACTTTCGGAAGGTCGGTGGTCTCTGGGTTCTCTCTTCCACCAATAACAAGAGGCCCATGGGCCACATCGCTCACCTGAGTCACCTTGGTCCATATCAGAAGACTTTCTATATATATTTGCATGTAAAACTGTAGTCCTTATTATGGCCCCAACCTACCCCTGGAGGCCATAGTTTTTGCAAACTTGAATCTAAACTATGTCAGAAAGCTTTCATGTAAATGTGAACTTCTTTGGCCCAATGGTTCACGAGAAGAAGATATTTGAAGATTTTTCCTATATATTTGTATGTAAAACTTTGATCCCCCCCCCTTGTTGCCCCATCCTACCCCCCAGGGGCCATGATTTGAACAAACTTGAATCTGCACTATACCAGAAAGCTTTCATGTAAATATCAGCTTTTCTGGCTCAGTGGTTCTTGAGAAGAAGTTTTTTTAAAAAACATTTGTATGTAAAACTTTGATCCCCTATTGTGACCCCATCCTACAACAAGGGGCCATGATTTGAACAAACTTAACTCTGCTCTATGTTAGGAAGCTGTTCATGTGAATATCAGCTTTTCTGGCTCAGTGGTTCTTGAGAAGAAGATTCTTAAAGAATGTCCCTATATATTTGTATGTAAAACTTTGATCCCCCCTTGTAGCCCCATCCAACCCCCAGGGGCCATGATTTGAACAAACTTGAATCTGCACTATGTCAGAAAGCTTTCATGTAAATATCAGCTTTTCTGGCTCAGTGGTTCTTGAGAAGAAGATTTTTCCTATATATTTGTATGTAAAACTTTGATCCCCTATTGTGGCCCCATCCGAACCCCGGGGGCCAGGATTTTAACAATTTAGAATCTGCACTATATCAGGAAGCTCTCATATAAATCTCAACTTTTCTGGCTCAGTGGTTCTTGAGAAGAAGATTTTTAAAGATTTTTCCTATATATTTGTATGTAAAACTTTTGGCCCCATCTGACCCCCGGGGGGCATGATTTTAACAATTTAGAATCTGCACTATATCAAGAAGCTTTCATATAAATCTCAGCTTTTCTGGCTCAGTGGTTCTTGAGAAGAAGATTTTTAAAGATTTTTCCTATATATTTGTATGTAAAACTTTGATCCCCTATTTTGGCCCCATCTGACCCCCGGGGGGGGGGCATGATTTTAACAATTTAGAATCTGCACTATATCAAGAAGCTTTCATATAAATCTCAGCTTTTCTGGCTCAGTGGTTCTTGAGAAGAAGATTTTTAGATTTTTCCTATATATTTGTATGTAAAACTTTGATCCCCTATTGTGGCCCCATCCGACCCCCGGGGGCCATGATTTTAACAATTTAGAATTTGCACTACCTAATACAGCTTATCTATAAATTTCATCTTTTCTAGCCCAGTGGTTCTTGAGAAGATTTTTTAATGACCCTACCCTATTTTTACCTTTTCTTGATTATCTCCCCTTGGAAGGTGGCCTGGCCCTTTATTTTAACAATTTAGAATTCCCTTTACCTAAGGGTGCTTTGTGCCAACTTTGGTTGAAATTGGCCCAGTGGTTTTTGAGAAGAAGTTAAAAATGTTAAAAGTTTACAGACGGACGAACGCCGGTTCAATACGGGTGATCAGAAAAGCTCACCTGAGCTTTTAGCTCAGGTGAGCTAAAAACTGGGCGCCACCAGATAACTGAAAAATTGTTGAGTGTGGCGGAAAAACTTCAATCAATGGAGTCAGAACCTATAGGCGTTTTGGTATCGGGGTGGGGCCAAAATGGTCAGTTATCAAATGTATAAACAATATACATTTTCAACTTCTTCTTGATAACCATTGTAACGTGTTTAGGTTCGATGATTCGGACCAGTCTGGGGCAAGTATGATTATTGATAAATGAATTTGTATTTTTAAAACAATAGATAACGAGTCAATATATACAAATAGTATTCAGGATTACCTATCCTAATCACTCATACCAACGAAACCTACAGAGTGTATAAGGTATGGGTACACAAGCCTGGGACCTATGCTAGTCTGTATCCAGCACCGGACAGATACTTGCGTAGTATGTACGTCCTACTACAACCGGACAAATCTCGACACCAATAAGGCAATAACAGAGGAAATACTTTATTATTATCCTCTAGACCAGTATACTCGCCACCGTATACTGAATTACATCAATACACACCGTATTAAATAATATCGTACCTTCTCTTCTGTCGAGCTCCGAAATTGAACTGCGATCTTTTGCCAGAACGCCGGTATTTATACTACTGTGCACCCGAACTACCCCCGGATGCTATCGTAATGCTCTACGATAAAGCCCGGTTGACGTAAGCTTATAGGGAAAAGAGTACCAATTCATTTCCCATAGACTTCAATGTTAACCTTTGGCCCTCTCACTAATTAACTACATGTATATCGATTTTAAACAAATGACCGCAAACATTTCAAAGTTCATTCCAAGTGTTAATAAAAAATGACAAAAAATATATAGGGTCCCGTGCCTTTTATAGGCCATATTTGTACTTTTTTACAACACATAGCAATCTGCAGTAAATTACACACTTCATTTTAAGCACACCCCTACCATGGTAATTTCCTCAGTCATTCTCGATTTTGTGCGATAATTTTTCATCCTGACAATTAATTTGAACCTCTATAATATTTCTTTCAATCCCAAATAATTTCACTCTTGATATTAGCCAATCACTCAACACTTTGACATTTATACATCCGCTCAATCTTGGGTAAACTGCGTCCGAGTTACGCATACGGGGCTTTGGTACTCTCATTCCATATTTAGCCTCTAACAGGTTATGATACATCCCGAACCCGATCTCAATTTGTCACACTATCACTCCAATTCTTTTCAAATCTGGTATGAAACATATTTGGAACAAGGGGAACATAAATTGTAAATTTCATGACTCCTGCACCCCTGGGGCCTTTAGGGCGGGGTAAAAACTGCCCAAAATTGACAAATTTTCAAAAATCTTCTCTAGAACTGCACGTGCGTAAGAACAGGCCTTTTATAATACAACTGTTTATATACATGAATTGATCTTTTTTATGTATTTTTAACGTTTATGTCCCGTTAAAGGGTATCCTGTATCAAGAATCACAACCCCCTTGGCATGCAAAAAGTCGTTTCTCTGATTTCGAAAAAGTGTAGGCTCACTGGGGGCCGTCAGGGAAACTCAACACTCACAACCAAAGATATTTCAGTTAGTTAACCGCCGTAAAATGGCTGAAATATAGACAAAACGGTGCTTTCTGTCAATTCCGATATCAGAGGAAGTCTCTCATTTTCTTGTCTAGTTTTATCATAGCGCGTACGGCCGTAGCAGTGAGGATTCTTTATCGTGCCAACGACTGCCACGATACAGGACCTCCGAAAGACCCATCGTCGCTAGCCACGGTTACTGAGTCTGGTAGTACCTAACCTACCTCAAACTGTGGCCGCATGACCATCAAAACTCTCGATTTTCATGAATATTTATAAAATGACGTAATAATTTCTTTGACCAATCACAGTTACAATAACAGATTTCCGATTTTTTAATGTCTGCGTCCACAAGTAAAAGGTTCAGTATTTGTTTACAAGTAATAACGGACCAAAAAAGGGCACAGATCCCTATTTATAGAAGCAAGTAAAGTTTATAAGTATTTATTGAATGAAGTGCACATGAACAGCGGTGGTTATGCTTTTAAATACTGTTTTAATAAACTTAATCGTATTCTCAAACTTGATGAGGAAATTCGGGGTAAAGTGGATGTGTAGAAAACTGAAAGACTACAGTTGATCAAACAATTATCTAAAGAGAGCAGCGTGGTTAGACATATTGTATGGTAAATTTATTACACCGGTGAAGTCAACAAAGAAGCGTCCATTAGTTACAACAGCTAAAAAGTGCCCAGTTTGCTCTAAGTCGGCAATCCTCGATCATTGAGCTACGAGTACGCAATGACCTCCGAATGATCTTCTTTCAACTAAAAACAAATCGTGGAAGCTCACTGATTGGTTAACTAATGAATATAGATAATCACTGATTGGTTAACTAATGAATATAGATAATCACTGATTGGTTAACTAATGAATATAGATACTCACTGATTGGTTAACTAATGAATATAGATATTCATGAAATCGATGATTTTTTTTTTATCATACAGCCACGGCAAACGGAGATAATAGGCGTGGCTTGCGACGATGGAATGACCCATGATTCTCACTTGTAAATGCAGATGTTTACGTCTTAGGTTTTACGCGGCCATGGCACGAGCGGAGCTCGAACTCACGACCTCCCGGTTACGAAGCGAACACTACCACCGAGCTACTGCTATTATTATTAACTTTCATAAGGTCTAACCAAAATCAACAATAAACAGTGTCCAATGCTGATTTAAAGAGACACTACAGCTCATTTTCCACATTTTAATAAAGTGTTTTTTAAACCATGTATTGATAAAATGATAAATTTCATATCGATACTGACAATTTTGAACAATTGGGATGCATCAATTTACTCTCAACTGCGCTTTGAAGATCGCTCGGAATTCAAAGGTTTCTTCATGCTGACTCGGACTTTTGAATGCTTATTTACATCACGTGGTTTTGAATGACAGCAAAAGGTGTTCTGTAGGAAATTATTTAAATTCCCCTTCAAAGGGGTCCACACTCACCTTTCAAGTATAAGATTATTCTCTGCTCCTTATAATAAGTAATTACAAATCATTATTTCAACAGAAACCTTCCATGTTCCCATTGACCGTTGTTTTTACAACTAACACGTGTCGTGTTCAGATAAAAATAGCACTTACTTTTAAACGTGGTGTCTTCGCAGCTAGTCTCAATGGCAGATTTAGGGGGCCAGGACCCCCCTCCCTTTTTACCCCACAGATTGTGAATGAAAATCCAAATTTTGCACCAGAATGGCCGATTACTTTGGCTAATCTTTGACTTTCACACCCCTCTTCGGAAATCCTAGATCCGCCACTGAGTTACATGTGTTTCTCCGAGCTCTTCGTTTTCCAACGGTCATACTGATCCCAAGGTAAATTTTACTTCACGTATGAGTTTTATCTCATGCTATTTTTACCTCTTTTCTCACAGAATCTTTCAAAATTCTAGATCTATCAACTACACTTTCTCTCTCTGGACGACATGCTGCACTGTTTACTGTCTATGCGCATGCGTCTGAAGACTGAAAGGAGGAGACTCGATAGTGTGTGTATAGGCCATCAAAAAGTATTAATTTTTACGTTAAAACGATAATTTTTAACTTTAGATAAGTGTTATTTTCGCAAAGTTCATACTTTCAACAATGCAACAAAAATTGAGAAAGCGCTGGGAAAATTGTCATTTCATGATTTTTGCGCAAAATGAGCTGTAGTGTCTCTTTAATGCCTAGCTGATTTCACACATGAGAATGTAAACTTTCACAAATCGGCTGTTATGAAAGCCCAATCAATCCAACCCTCAGAGGGTGATTATAGAATGTATAACGAGTGCTTATTACCACAAACGTTACATTTTATTTATACTAAAATGAAGATTCCAGACCGAAAGTGTTCTACGTCAACATTCTATCATTCAAAACATCTTTTCTTAACCTTAAATTTAGGTCAAAAAATATTTTCATTTGAATCTATGTCTGCCATGGTACATGTAAGGAATGGTTGGTTGGTTAATTGTATATTGTTTAACACCCCACTCCAAGAATTTTTCACTCATATGGAGAAGTCACAATTGCCGGTGAATGGCTGCAAAATCTAGGCCTAAGCTCGGTTCTTATGGCCTTTGAGCAGGAAGGAATATTTATCGTGCCACACCCGCTGTGACATGGAGCCTCGGGTTTTGCGGTCTCATCCGAAGGACCGCCCCATTTAGCCTGGTACCCGAGGCCTTCCGATGTTCAAAGAACGAAGGCCAGGCATCGGATGTCGAATGGATTCTTCCACTGATCAAAATCCAATATGGCGGACTCAATGGTAAGTAATGGGAATGTACGTAAATGAGCGTATCATGGCTTAATTAGCTGTGTCACTTTCGATTTTATGTCATTAGTTGCCAGAGACAGACCTTAGGAGATGTATAATACTTGGTTTTCCATGTGACACGCTTGTTTGATATAGTCTTATCTCTTTGTTTTCAAGTAAGTAGGTGATGATCAACTCGCATATTTTTCACGTGTGTTAAATTAAATCTAACCGTGTCACTTCGTTTTTTCTACTATTGATGGGTTGCATTGGGTTGCTGGCGAAGATTTATACTGAGTTTTATAGATGACACGCACCAGTTTTCTTATTTTAAACCGACAATTTCAGATCGAATTTCCTCGACTCATTTTGACAGGTTATTCTTGTTAAGCAGTATAAATATTATTGCAACTGCTAGCTGTTTATGAGCCACCCTTGCATTTTGTAAATAATTGATATTAAGAAAGATAACATTTTATTCTAGAAAGATACAAGTTAAACCTAACTATGTAAACACAATGTGGAAATAAGTTTTGGCCTCAAGATCGATTGCCTGTATAGTTGTATATTGTTTAACGTCCCTCTCGAGAATATTTCAATGTGTATATGTCAGTTACAGTCATTGTTTGATTCTCTATTGTTTAAAATTCATTCATATTCAAGGGTCACCATCAATTGCCTGTATTTAGACCTATACTTGATACTTTGGCCTTTTGAGCAGTGAGGATCAGACTGTTCTTAATTAATTGTGCCACAAGATTTCAGTTAACAATCTTATTCAATGATCACTCTATGTTAACTCTTTTCTCATAATATTGAATCAGGTGCAGAGGACCTATTCTGACCCAGATAATCACTGGGTTACAAAGACATTTCTCTCAGCTAGATTTAAAGGTATTTCACAAACAGAAATGCTAGATTTATCTAAATTCCAGAATATTAGACTTTCTTCATGAACAAGGAATATATTCAATTCAAATGCTTTATTGACGACTAGCAAACATGAGGCATACATTATATATACTAAGCTGTATGTATATCATATATATACATATATATATATATATCACACCAACCAGTATCAACCATACAAGAATAATACAATATTTACTCTCCAAGGCTACTAGTTCTTAATATATGCCAACATGGTGTACTGGTGCACACTTTCGTATCTGTACGATGGAGGAACAGGTTCGATTCCTGTTGTTGGCTTTCCTTTGAAAGAACTAGTAGAGATCTTCCATTGTTTAAGAATACTTCAATATATCATAGCATTTAATGTCAAAGACACACACTTGCACAGAAAACATGTTTACTAGTCTAATGAAATAGCTAAATTTCATTTAAAATAATTATTTGCATAGAAAAGGTTTCTAATAAAAGAAGGTTGTGATCAAGCATTTCTTGTACAACACATTCCCATCTGAAAGTTAGCAAAATTCCTCATAAGTTTTATCCCCAAGTAACTGAAACATGTCTGTGTTCCATGTATCCATTTCAAAGATTCTTCAATTTCCACATGAAACAATGCCAAATCTCCTTTTCCAGGTCTTTTATGTCATATATTTCTCTGGCCATACAGTGGAATGAATTACTACTCCTCCTACTGTTAGCTAACTTCTTGATCTGAGAACTGACACTCTCAAAGTTCCTCCATAAGTCTTTCTCAAAAAGCTCACCTCTGATCTAAAAATTAAAAATGTCACAAAACATCAGTATAATCAGTAAAGATTTGCATTGATATGGATCAGGAATAGTAGTAAATACACAATGCACATACATCATAAATATTAATTATGTCGTTACATGTATTTTACCATAGATAAATAATGAAATAAGTCTGTAATTTTTGCAGAAGGTGAACAACCAACTGTGAATTTTGAATGTCAATATATTTCCCTTTTCATCTAAAGTTTTATATTCATGCAGGTTTTACTTACACAAACAAGAGGGAGGGAATGCTTGTATGCATGCCATATTCTTCACTTCCACTCAAAAAATTCTCCTTTTTTAAAGGGTCTGCATGATGCACATGAAATAAAACAAGGTAGGTCAGTTCATTCCATACAAAAAATCATGCATTTTTCACTATTGTGTTTTATCAATACAGAAATTGTCAGTATCTAATATAATCAATTTGGGATTGAATTTCTTTCACTAACAATAGAACATATTTTAGAATATGATAAACTTCTCACACCTTTAGATGCCAGAAATAATTGTTTTTGTTATTGCTGTAAGAGGTGGGAAACTTGAAATAACAGACTGTAACAAATTGATTTAGTTGTTAACCTGTTCTGGAAGTCTGTAATTCTTCATTCAAGTTGGATGTTAATTCCTTCTGATATGAATTGGTTTGGAGGAGGATGGGTCCTTGAATACCCCTTTAGAATTTCTTTCTCTGTCTTTTTTCCATCTGGAGTCTGTAGACTACATGGTAAAATAAAGAGATCAATCTGGTTATCTTTCTTTTCCTTTGTCCACAAAACTATATTAAAAGTCATTAATTTGGTACACAAGTACCACAAATTTAATGTATTGAAAACTATCTTGAAATTTGCAATACAGTGAGAGAAACATAAATGCAAAACTTTGTTTTTGGGGATGAATGTCTTGGGTTTCTCCAGATTGTGATCTTCTACATTTTTTCTTTGAAGCTTTAGCAGGTGTGATTTTATTATCAAATCCAAGCAGTACGAGTTTGTGCGAAAGCATAACAATGAAATGTTACTATAGTGCCATATTGTGTACTTCACATGTAAAATTTGTTTTTGTTGTGATACCAAATTCCTGGCTACTACAGCCTAAGATTTTTAAAATGAAGTGTATGAACTCAGTTCTCTCATAAAGAACACAAAGAATTTGAGTTACAAACAAATGCAAAATATAATGCTAACACAAAAATAGAATACCTCAATGTATAACCTTTGGCAATATATAAAAATTGTGGACCGACCCACAAATATAATTTTGGATAAACAGGACAGTGAATCAGTGAGGAATAGTAACTGTTGACAATGAAATTGTTAGTGACCCCTTCTGAAATCTGAAGAATATTCAAAGTAAACCAAAGTAACAACAGAAACTTTAAATCAAGCCTATTGGATCAAGCATAAAGTTGGCAGGTCAACATAAGAATTAAATAATTACATTGTCAGACACCATGTTACTGAATTATAAAATGCATAAATACCCTTATCTACTACACAAGCAATATATACATCTTATTATACCTGTTGGCATAGTTTTGCATATTCATTTGTATTGCTTGTAGGAGTTATGAAATTGATCACTGTTCGTTATCTTCACCTTGCATATTCATGAAGCATTATATATGAGGGTGTTTTTTCATCTACTATCATGTGTTTCTTCTTTCCATATGTATGGAAATTCATCTGAAATTAAAACGATTAAAATATACATACATAATATTGAGAATCTGTAAAATTGTACACTATAAGTCCAATAAAAGCTTAAAACACCCCTATCATCGCACAAGAAAGTCATCATATAAACTTCAGCTATAGCGTATAGTCTTTTCAAAGTAAAACACGTCATTAGCTCTATATGTAATAAAAAATTATCCAAAAATGAGTCGAGGAAATTCGATCTGAAATTGTCGGTTTAAAATAAGAAAACTGGTGCGTGTCATCTATAAAACTCAGTATAAATCTTCGCCAGCAACCCAATGCAACCCATCAATAGTAGAAAAAACGAAGTGACACGGTTAGATTTAATTTAACACACGTGAAAAATATGCGAGTTGATCATCACCTACTTACTTGAAAACAAAGAGATAAGACTATATCAAACAAGCGTGTCACATGGAAAACCAAGTATTATACATCTCCTAAGGTCTGTCTCTGGCAACTAATGACATAAAATCGAAAGTGACACAGCTAATTAAGCCATGATACGCTCATTTACGTACATTCCCATTACTTACCATTGAGTCCGCCATATTGGATTTTGATCAGTGGAAGAATCCATTCGACATCCGATGCCTGGCCTTCGTTCTTTGAACATCGGAAGGCCTCGGGTACCAGGCTACGCCCCATTAAGTCGCCTATTACAAGCAAGGGATATTGAGGACCTATTCTAACCCGGATCGCCATGGAATTGTAAGAAATGTGAACAACTGTTTTACACTAGTGTGTTCTGCTATACATGTAGCATTCTAGTAATGGTAATGTTGGATATATGAATGGAATTTATGCTATTATGTCTGACACAGTTAATGTGTCTTTGAAGTTCAGCTAGAGTTTTTAGGTCACCTGAGTCACTCGGGTGACCTATTGCAATTGGTCTGCGTCCGTCTCTGAAAAAATATTTTGACATAACAGAGAGCTACAGATCCACCCCTTATAAAAACCTTCGATTTACGGCGCACAAAAAGCTGTGCATGGTTGAGGCCTTATATCGTTGTATTCTTGAGTTGCTGTCTCATGAATTTAATATTAAAAAAAATCTTAACATATTTTCCTACAATACTTGTGTTCAAACATACCTTCAAATATTCATTAAAGCCCCATACGACCCCAAAACTCCCAGCTTTAAATTATTTTGTTTGTTGACGTAGCCATGTTAGGTAGCAGGTCAATTCGAACCCTGTTGTTGTTGGTATTTATTCATATAATTCGTTATATGTTGTGTATTCGCTCTTCATTTATCATCAATACGAATAATTTATAGAAATTAAAAAATATAGTTTTTCTAAAGGTAAAATAAGCTCTTGATTCATGAAAATGCTACAAAAGTCCTTAACACTCGTGTGGCAGGGATGGAGACCGAACCAGACTAATGAAAGCCGCATTGCCGTGAGTTTAGCTATTTGAATAATTATTATTTAAAGGTACTGGGATGATATATTATTTAAATTATTTAGCTAAAATATTTGTGGGAATATTAGTTCACATCTAGACGTTATTGTGCAAGTATGGAAATTAACCGGGATTCGAATTGACTGGCTACCTAACATGGCTACGTCAACAAAAGAAATCATTTGAAGCTGGAGTTTTCAGGTCGTATGGGGCTTTAATGAATATTTGAAGGTATGTTTAGACACAAGTATAGTAGGAAAATATGTTAAGAATTTTTTATATTAAATTTACAGTTCTGCAGCTACTCTAGAACCACATATGTGTAAGAAAAACTAAATGCATAGTGATGTAGAGCAGGAAGGCCTCTACCAAAATTGTAAATTTCATGATCCCCGGAGTAGGGGTTCTGACCTCAGGGTGGGGCCAAATTTGGAATATAGTGTTTATGTGTAAAACACTTAAATAACATCTTCTTAACTGCTATTGAAACTAAATGGATATTTTTTTTAAAAAATAGATGGTCTTTTACCAAAATTGTAAATTTGATGATCCAGGGGTAGGGGGTTTTGGTATCAGGGTGGGACCAAAATGGTCAGTTATTAAATGTTTAAACAATAGAATATTTTTAACTTCTTCTTTGATAACTATCATTCTAATTCTTTTCAAATTTCGTGTGAAGCATCTTTGGGACACGGAGGACATAAATTATATATTTCAGGACTCCCGGGGTTTAAAGGACAGGGCAAAAACTGTCAAAATTGACCAATTTTTAAAAGTTTTCTCTACAACTACATACCTTTAAGAAAAACTAAATGCATAATGATATATAGAAGAAAAGCCTCTACCAACTTTGTAAATTGCATGATCCCCGGGGTAGAGGTTCTGACTCCATTGATTGATGTTTTTCCGCCACACTCAACAAATTTTCAGTTATCTGGTGGCGCCCAGTTTTTATTGGTGGAAGAGAGAACCCAAATACAATGTACCTGGGAAGAGACCACCGACCTTCCGAAAGTAAAATGGGTAACTTTCTCACTTACCGGTGCGAGCAGGATTCGAACCCGCGCCGACCAGAGGTGAGAGGCCGTGTGATTTTGATTGCGATGCTCTAACCACTCGGCCACGGAGGCCCTAGTGTACAGTGTATATGTGCAAAACATGTAAATGATATTTGCTTTAATGCTATTGATACCAAATTGAAACTAAATGGATATTTAGAAGGAGTAATCCTTTACCAAAATTGTAAATTTCATTGTCCTAGGGGAGTAAGGGTTTGGTTTCAGGATTGAGTCAAAATTATTATAGTGATTATTGTCTTTATCATTTGAAGGATTTCTTTATGTTTGCTGATAAAGCAATCCCAGGATTTTGACTTTAAGATGGGTCCAAATTAGCGATATCGTTTAATGATGTAAACATATTTTATTGAGAAACGGGCATAGCCTATGTAGGGCCTCCCATATTTAAGTTTTGTGATGATACATATATCATTATTATGTAAAGCCTTTCACCAGTATATGCACTTTTGAGGGCATTGAAGTTTTAAGAACACATCTTGTTTTATGCTGTTGCTGAATATTAGAATTTAGCTTAGATATTCAGAACAGGATTTTTATACGCCCGTCTTAAGACGGGACGTATTATGGTATGGCGTTCATGTTCGTCCGTCTGTCCGTCCGTCTGTTAGCTTTTTCGTGTCCGACCCGTAACTTAAATACTACAAGGCCTAGAATCATCAAACTTTGTCTGTAGATACATCTTGGGTAGAAGGTGTGTCGCACATTAAAACCAGGTCTCTGTGACTTTTCATTAAGAAGATATCCGTCTGTCCGTCCGTCTGTTAGCTTTTTCGTGTCCGACCCGTAACTTAAATACTACAAGGCCTAGAATCATCGAACTTTGTCTGTAGATACATCTTGGGTAGAAGGTGTGTCGCACATTAAAACCAGGTCTCTGTGACTTTTCATTAAGAAGATATCCGTCTGTCCGTCCGTCTGTTAGCTTTTTCGTGTCCGACCCGTAACTTAAATACTACAAGGCCTAGAATCATCAAACTTTGTCTGTAGATACATCTTGGGTAGAAGGTGTGTCGCACATTAAAACCAGGTCTCTGTGACTTTTCATTAAGAAGATATCCGTCTGTCCGTCCGTCTGTTAGCTTTTTCGTGTCCGACCCGTAACTTAAATACTACAAGGCCTAGAATCATCAAACTTTGTCTGTAGATACATCTTGGGTAGAAGGTGTGTCGCACATTAAAACCAGGTCACTGTGACTTTTCATTAAGAAGATATGGCCATATATGGCAAAAACTTGTCCGGCTCATAACTTGAAAACTATTAGACCTAGAATCACCAAAATTGGTCAACTAATGCATCTTAGGTAGAAGGTGTGTCGCATCCTACTTTAAGGTCACTGTGACATTTAATTAAGGTGATATAAAAAAAATGTTTTAATGGGTACAATCTATACTGTTAACAATGTGTGACGGGCGTATCATGTGCCGTGGCGGTGCACTTTATTTTTCTAGAGTTTTAGCCCTTGGGAGTAGTGATACTTTTAACTATATAGTACTCAGGTGACGGATAAGGCATGTGGACCTCTCGTTCAGTACGGTAAACAAAAACAACATTTAAAACATCCCTTTCTCTTGACTTCAGCCCTCCTCTGAAAAGTATTCAGCCCCATCTCGTTATCTGTCCCTTACAGACAAATGTTAATGCGACATGCAGAGGTCACCATTTGTTACACATTACATACAGCTGATGACGTCTCTATATGAATGGGAAAATTCTCTAATAGGACGCAAAACAAAATACCAACATAAAACTTTTAATAGATGGGTTTTAAGGTCGTTAAATATGGCAAGATCTCATATCAATGATTACAAGCACTAAATCCACACACACACACGGAGAGAACATGACATGCAGATTGGTTGGAAATTATTATATATCCTTATGACAAAACGATCCCGTGGGGGTCCGGGTTAGAATAGGTCCTCAGTACCCCCTTGCTTGACGTACATGTAAGAGGCGACTAAATGGGACGGTCCTTCGGATGTGACCGCAAAATCCGAGGTCCCATGTCACAACAGGTGTGGCACGATAAAGATCCCTCCCTGCTCAATGGCCATAAGAGCCGAGCAGAGGCCTACAGTTTGCAGCCCTTCACTGGCAGTCGTGACGTCTCCATGTGAGTGAAATATTCTGGAGAGGGGCATAAAACAATATTCAATCATATGACAAAACGATCGACAATACTCTTGACTATCATTTTCCAACTTTATGTACATTTTCACACGTCATCATGTGAAGATAACGAACAGTGATCTCTCACGGATCCCGGGACACCCCAGAGGTGGTATCAGCTGCCTATGAGGAGTAAACATTCCCCTGTTGACCGGTCACACCCGTTGTGAGCCTTAAATCTTAATCAGGTAAACGAGGTAATCAAAATCACTATTTAAAAAACGATTTGGTGTAAAACTTGGTATAGATTCATTTTGCAGATTCTCCAGCATACTAGTAATCAATAATCATTTGAAACTTAATTTTGTGAATTTTAATACCCCTTTTCTACGTACACAAAGAAGGTGGTTTTACAATTCTATCCCAGTTTGTAAATGTTTATTCAATTCAATATTTAAATTTCATTTTTGAATAAACTACACCACCATATTTTATGAAGCGCGAAACGTCTGCCGGCGTGCATTGTTGCAGTACATCCCCGTCGTAACGCGGATACCGGTGTCCGTCCGTCACACTTGACTTTGTAGACACAACTCGTCGGACACCGCTCAGTGGATTTTGTTCAGGTGTTTCACGTCTAGTGTCCATTTCCCAAAAGGTGTTGCGCGAGAGATCGATAAAATTGAGTTATCTAAATATATAATAAAACCAATTGGAACTTATGTCTTATTTCAAAGACTTGAAAATTAGTTAAAAACTTGTATTAACAAGAATTAGCCAAAATAACTTCAGTTTAAATCAAGCAACAAGCGATTTATATGATTTATAGCTCACCTGAGCTGAAAACTTAAGTGAGCATTTCTGATCGCCTGTTGTCCGTCGGTCTGTAACCTTTTTTTTTTTTTTTTTTTTACATTTTTGACTTCTTCTCCAGAACCACTGGGCCAATTATAACTAAACTTGGCCAAAAGCATCCTTTGATGAAGGGCTTTCAAGCTTCTTCAAATGAAAGGCCATGCCCTCTTCAAAGGGGAGATAATCACAAAAATGCAAAAGTAGGGTGGGGTCATTTACTAATCTTCTCAAGAACCACTGGGCCAGAAGAGCTGAAATTTACAGAAATCTTCCTGACATACTGCAAATTCAAGTTTATTAAAATCATGGCCCCCGGGGGTAGGATGGGGCCACAATAGGGGATCAAAGTTTTACATACAAATATATAGGAAAAATCTTCTCAAGAACTACTAAGCCAGAAAAGCTGAGATTTACATGAAAGCTTCCTGAGATAGTGCAGATTCAATTTTTCCAAATCATGTCCCCCGGGCGTAGAATGGGGCCACAATAGGGGATCAAAGTTTTACATACAAATATATATGGAAAGCTTTAAAATCTTCTCAAGAACCATTAAGGCAGAAAAGCTTACATTTACATGAAAGCTTCCTGACATAGTGCAGATTCAAGTTTGTTAAACTCGTGACCCCTGGGGCTAGGATGGGGCCACAATAGGGGATCAAAATTTTATATAACTAATAAATAGAAATAACATATTTAAAAAATTTCTCCTTAAGAACCAGTTTACATTTGCACGAAAGCTTCTTGACATAATGCAGGTTCAAGTTTGTAAAATTCATGGTCCCCAGGGGTGAGATGGGGCCAAAGTAAGGGGTCGAAATATTACATACAAATATATAGGCAAAATCTTTAAAATCTTCTGAAAAATCACTGGACCAAAAAAGTTTAATTGAAGATTGCAGCCAATGATAGTTTCCTTTGACTGCCTTTTCACAATGTTGACTTATCTTTTAGCCACTTGTGAGAATTGAAAACACCACTTTGTACTTGACATAAATTTATTAAAGCTGTATGACCCGATGTTCATGTATTATTTTTGTAGATAATTACTTTAAAGCAGATTAATTACTTTACAAAATTATCAACTTTCCCCTTAATTACATGCTTGAAAACATCTGCATATAAAACAGTGAGAATATTATTTAGAAAGTAAATATAGTGTGGTACATGTATAAATCATCCGGAAAACCTCGGGCCTTTCACCGAAAGCACGGTATATTCGGGGAAAGGCCCGAGGTGTTCCAGATAACGCATAAATTATACAGGGTTAGACATCTATAAATAGCCCCACGCGTGTCAAGGGAATCCCAACATGATGTATTAACTCAGAAGCAACTGTTTAGTTTTAAGGCTGAACGATCGTAAACCAACGAATTACTAAGAGGTATTTGATATTTTTATTTCTATTCAACTTATGGCACGGTGCTGCTGTAATAAAATACACAGCTTTACACAGATAAGACCATCGATGATCTGAAAGTTTGAACTGGTCACGTGACTGTCACTTGAAATGGCAGAGTGACGCGGTTGTTTGTAAACACTGATTTAGAATTAAATAATTTTGGTTAAAACAGGTGAAATAATGTATGACATGTCATACAGCCTCAAAACTACATACGTGCAATGATTTTATAGCGTTTTTACGAGATGGAAAAAAATGTTGTAATTCGGACCATACAGCTTTAAGCAATGGCATTTTAAAAACACAATACACAGTGTTGGATGATACTGGCCGCAATATTTAGTAGGAGTCAATGGAGACAACTACACACATGGTGGCTAGGCACACAAGCTGCACAGCTTTTACACCCTGTCTCTGGCTTGCAACCTGAATTAGAACTTTTAACAGGTTAAGCTTGTACACTTAATGGCAGTAATGTTTCCCTGACCCCCTCCACCTCAAAATTGCGACAGATTTAATAAAAGAAAAATTATCAAGATATCTATTCAATAGTCCTCTTTCGTGCACTGGTTGGCAGTTTTGCAAAGGTGCAACTATCGTCACATGAGCAGTCCTATGCAAGTACAAATACAGGCTCAATTGAATTGAATCCACGCCATGCAATTTACCTGAAAATATAACATACTTGGCGCAGATTACGTGACCAAAGTAAAGCAAATTGATTGTATTCTTAGCTTTTTCAAAATATGGGAAGGGTGGATGGGTAAAGTGTTGTTATGCTTCCACTTGAGTGGGATGTAAAGAGGAAGTTGCAATACTAGTTAACTCCTGATGTTGACTTTCTTCTAATAAGTCAGCTTGTACCAATTTGAGTCCTATTGTATAATGTTATTCACTCAATTAAATGAGATTATCTCATATCCATCTCAATAATCTATATTATGTTTACATGAAAGCTTCCTGACATAGTGCAGATTCAAGTTTGTAAAAATCATGGTCCCTGGGAGTAGGTTGGCGCCACAATAGGGATAAGAGTTTTACATACGAATATATAGGGAAAATCTTTAGATATGAGCCAAGGTGACTCGGTGAGCGATGTGGCCCATGGGCCTCTTGCTTAGCGTTAAAATAGAGAGCTATCCCCGAATTTCAGAAAAACAGCCCCCTTAAAACAAAAGAAATTTAGCATGAATATGTTCTTCGAGTTTTCCACTAAAAACTGTCGCTTTGAAATTTTGTTTCACGTGGGCATTTTCTTGTAAATATCCAAAAATCGAAATGATTTCACTAATATCATTTTCATCTTACCTGTACGTTAATTTTCCATTGGATTTCATAGTCCACTGTGTGGTTCAGTGGATAAGGTAGCAGAACTTAATATGTAAACTAGTTTTTTTAACAACCGGGTTCGAATCCCTCACGATACTTTGTTTCCCATCTAGATTTTATCTTAATTAAAACACACTTCAAGTCTTTATAAATGAAAGATGAAGATAACGAACAGTGGTCAATCTCATAACTCCTAAAAGCAATACAAAATAGAGAGCTGGGCAAAGACGAAAGCCTGGATATACCAGAGGTGGGATCAGGTGCCTAGGAGGAGTAAGCATTCCCTGTCGACCGGTCACACCCGCCGTAAGCCCTATATCTTGATCAAGTAAACGGAGTTATCCGTAGTCAAAATCAGTGTGTCAAGAACGGCCTAACAATTGGTATGAAACACGTTAAACAGCATGTGACCAAATGATAGGTTGTATTGGCAACCTAAATCGTTATAACGACCATAGAATTTGCAAAATGTTGGCTTTAAACGAGACTGTTAAAACCCCTGCACCATCAACTTGTTTGTCAGTAGCCTGCCTCGATTTTAAAAACTGAACAAGCTCTTGCGTATCGAATCAGTTGAGATATATAAACAGCATATGCAGGTGACAATGGAAAATTATACATAAATATTGGAAGTTGACGATGGAGAAGCTGAAATAATCCCGTTTATCAGGTTGTTAGTTTGCCGTGAATATCTACTTTCAATAAATTCGCGCAGGTAAGTGAGAAAGTTTCCCATTTTACTTTCGGAAGGTCGGTGGTCTTTTCCGAGGTACATTGTATGTGGGTTCTCTCTTCCACCAACAAAAACTAGGCGCCACCAGATAACTGAAAAATTGTTGAGTGTGGCGGAAAACATCAAAACAATCAATCAATCTAAGTATAAAGCAGAAGTGGACGACTCTGTGGTCTTTTATTCCGAGTTCACTGGGATATATTGAATCAATTATTATTAATAGATAGTACGTCGTCGATATACCTAAATATCGAATTGAAGGCTACAGCAAGATATTTTTTCTTCTCACGTAGAAGTTTTTGAATAAATTCTGCTTCATAGGAATATAAAGAACAAGTCAGCTAACAAAGAAGCACAATTCGTGCCCATGGGAATTCCAACAGACTGTTGGAAGACCTGATCACCAAAGACCATGAAGATATTGTCAATGAGGAACTCCGGCATATTTTTTATTTCATTTTCAGAGTACTTGTGCGTGGAGTCAGAGTGGCGTTTAACAAAGTAATTTTTTGTATGATTGATCTCTAAATAGGAATATTCGCGTTTTCCATTTTCGTTGAGGAAGCAACTGTCTATGATGTCCAAAAGTCTAGTCTTTAATTTATCACGAGGAATGGTCGTGTAAAGTTTTGAAAAGTCATACGTTTTGATATTAATTTGAGAAAAGTTTTGCGATTTCAAGTTTACTAAAAGTTCTTCAGAATTTTTTAGAATCCACATTTGATTTACACCACTTCTGGCATATGTAGTCGCACAGTATTTATTCTAAACGTCACAACTAAACATAACAAATATATAAAACTTAATATTGAAGTCCCATCCTTTACAAACGAACAAACAGACAGACAAAATACGAACAAAGTAAATCCCTGGGTGTTGTTATGCTTGGTAAGCGACACAGGAAACGGTGAAAACATCAAATATGTAAAGATTACGTCTTACCAATGGTCTGACATGAATTAAATATGAAAATCAAGAGCAGAAAGTGATTTTTAAAATATGATTCAAGGGGTTATCCTTACAATCATTATGCTTGCTTCTGTGTTTGTCTGGTATGATTTGATCTAATTCATGATTAGAAAATTTGTAAATGTTTTTCTTCGCCTTATTTTGACTATTCTGCTTTGCCTTGTGTATACGTCACCCTGAAAATGATTTATGTATTTGAACATTTTTTTTTTCAAGCATATACATTAAACTTATATGGTAATAGATAATACACTACTTGTAATGTCTAATTACGTCATAGTGATCGACATCAATTTGCGGGGTATAGATGAACTCTGGTGTGATCTCACTATAATTGCATGTACAACAACAAAACTATATAAGGAAGACGAACTCAACAGGTTTTCACTCCCACCCTACGCCTTTACTGATTACGAAGTGAGAAAACGGGAGTGGTGTGGCGGAAACTACACAAGTCGAAGACGTGAATATTTACATGACAACCACATAAGCAGATGGTTAGGTGGGACAATGTTCACGTGTGAAAACTTCCGTCGATTTTACATTCATTTTAACGCACTCAAATATTGAATATTACCTGCCCACTGGCGGTATACAATGTATATCTTTAAATAAAGTTGATTCCTCATTTGGATTGCATCATAAACTGTATCATACACATTTTTAGTGCTCCGCATGATATGCGGGAAGCCCTATAGTAATCACATTGTCCGTCCGTCTGTCCGTCAACACTTTCTTTGTGACACGATAACTCAAACAGTTTTTATCGTACAGTTTTCAAATTTTGTACAGAAATAATTTATAATAAGAGGAAGAAGCCTACAGATTTTGGGGTCATTTCACTTTGTCTGTCTGTCTGCATGGCATGATCTTTGTTATCATGAACAATTTCTTTTTGATACAATAACTAAACAGTTTTCATTGTACATTTTTCAAATTTAGTACAGAAATACTTTACAATAAGAGGAAGAAGCCTATATATTTTGAGTCATGTCACTTTGTCTGTCTGTATGTCACCATCTTTCTTATTATGACCGTATCTATTTACCACTGTCTAAGGGAGATAATTCAATTTGAATTATGATATGCATTGTATTGATATATAGAAAATTTACAAGATATAACTCTACAACATTGTGTATGTGTATATGTTTGGTTTTTAGCTCTTCTGAGCCCAAGGCTCAAAGAGCTAATGCTATGGCCATTTGTGCGGTGTGCGTAAACTTTTTAGAAAAAGGGCTATAACTCAAGAACCCCTTGGCCAATTTTTTTTTCAAATTTGTTACAGGGTATCATTGGCCCAAGGGCTTTCATACATACTAAATAGAGGGATGTGACCCTTTAACAAGGGGAGATAATCAGGAAAATACAAACAAAAGTAGTGGTTGCTAAAAAATCTTCTTCTCAAGAACCACTGGGCAGATTATCACCAAACTTACACATAAGGGTGAGGGTATGTTGTAGATTAAAAATTGTTCAAGGCATTACCCTGGGGCAAAGGGCGTGGTCACTTCAAAGTTGACCTAAATTTATATTTCCTTAAATCTTTGATATTTTAGTCATTATAAGGACTAGGATCATCAAATTTTGACAGTTGATGCATCTTAGGACCTTGTGTCAAGTTGTCTCAAAAGTAGGTCACGGTGACCTACTTTTTGAATTTTGCAGGTATTTATTTTAAAATTAATTTTGATGCATATCTTGGACACTTTGAAGCCTATGATCATCAAAACTTGTCAGTTGGTGGATCATGGGACCTTGAAATGCGTCAACTGAAAAATAGGTCACCGTGACTTACTTTCTGAATTTTATGGCTTATCATTTATAGATATATTTTAAGTTGTTATTTCAAATACCGAGAGGTTTAGAATCATCAAATCTTGTAAGTTGATGCATCTTGAGGCCTTGAAACATATTTATAAAAAAAAAAAGTAGGTCACAGTGACCTACTTTTTGAATTTTGCAGATATTCAAATTTCACATTTTCAATTTTAGATGCATATTTTGGGCACTGTAAAACCTAGGATCATCAAACTTTGTCAGTTGATGCATCTTCAGTCTTCGGTTTGTGTCGACCAAAAAGTAGGTCACTGTGACCTACTTTTGGTATTTGACAGCTAAATTACTATATTTCAGACACTATTTGACCTACAATCATCAAACTTTGTCAGTTGATGCATCTTGAGTCTTCGGAGTGTATCGACCAAAAAGTAGGTCACTGTCACTTACTTTTGGCATTTGACAGTTATATTTATATATTTCAGTCACTAATTGACCTACAATCATCAAACTTTGACAGTTGATGCATCTTGAGTCTACGGAGTGTGTCGATTAAGAAGTAGGTCACCTTGACCTACTTTTGGAATTTGACGGCTATATTTATATATTTCAGATACTATTTGACCTACAGTCATCAAACTTTGTCAGTTGATGGGTCTTGCATGTTCGAAGGGTTTCGACCAAAAAATAGGTCACCTTGATCTACTTTTGGAATTGGACGGCTATATTTATATATTTCAGATACTATTTGACCTACAGTCATCAAACTTTGTCAGTTGATGCGTCTTGCATGTTCAAAGGGTGTCGACCAAAAAGTAGGTCACCTTGACCTACTTTTGGAATTGGACGGCTATATTTATATAATTCAGATACTATTTGACCTACAGTCATCAAACTTTGTCAGTTGTTGGGTCTTGCATGTTTGAAGGGTGTTGACGAAAAAGTAGATCACTTTGACCTACTTTTGGAATTTGACGGCTATATTTATATATTTCAGATACTATTTGACCTACAGTCATCAAACTTTGTCAGTTGATGGGTCTTGCATGTTCGGAGTTCGCTGACCAAAAAGTAGGTCACCATGACCTACGATTGGAATTTGACAGCTATATTTCAATATTCAGATACTAATTGGATTAAAATCATCAAACTTTGTCAGTTGATATTTCTTGGGTCCTCAAAATGTGTAAACCAAAAAGTAGGTCACATTGACCTACTTTTTTTGAATTCTTAGGATTTAACTAAAGATTTAGAATACTAAGAGGCTAAGAATAGAAATGGTGGGGTTGTACAATTTATCAGAAGAGCGATTCTAGGCCCTTGGGCCTCTTGTTTTTAATGTGATATAAAAAATGCTTGATGTTACATGTATATTGAATTAACACGTCATTCCTAGTCAACAACTTTCGATCGGGATCGGAATACGAAATAAAATTTCTTACATCCGGTTGCAAAGTGAAATTGCTTCAAGAAATTGAATTATATAGTAATTGTACGTTACACTTTAGAGAACTGTTCCTTTTAATAAAGAAAGTCACAAAATAGATACAAAATGAGTGTACCTTATTCATTACTGTTACCGAGCTTTCGTCGGTGAAAATCTCTAAATGGCGTGTTTCAATCGCTTGTTGACGGTAAGGTCCATATTTTCTACGTGGGTATTTTGATATTAGCTTCTGAATTTTTTTTAGCGCCTACATGGTATGTCACGGCTAGGAATAATGGAAACTTTCTCACCTATGTATGTAAAGATATATTCTATAAATTTCTATTTTTAAAAATGTAGAACACTTATCAAATGACAATGTGTTTGAAAATGCTTAGAGCCCCAATGTCAGAATTTCCTTTTCCAAGACATCAATAAGTCAAATTCATAATCCTTTTCGAATATTATGTACCATATTTTGTACCAGTTATCCATTTTGAATCCCCTATTACCATGGGATTTAGTTGCACTCTGTTGTGGATGAGTGTGTCAAACAGAAGTAATTTAAATTGCATCAGTCTCTCATAAATATGCTTCATGATTCTTTTTTCACGAAATTGCATTCCCATGTATCTTTGAATATTATTAATTTTAACATATATACCAGCCCCAAACATTGCTATATCAAATACAAATGTCACTTTCCTCTAATAACCCTCAGCGGGGCCTTTGCTGACCGTGTCAGTTTTCTAGTTGTATTTATATTTCCAATGCATAAAAATAGGCAAATATATTTATTTTTAACATTAATTTTAACAATGTCAGGGGAGTAGTGGCTTCGGACCCTCGATCCCCCCCCCCCCTTTCACTGTTATATGTGCATCTGACAACTTCTATGAAAATTAATGTAGATTTTTTATTTAAATTTATGGAGAGAGAAACCTCTGTAAGGCAATATGCATCGCAAAACATACAAGTAAGTATATATAGCTCGAATTCTTTACCTCTCGCAATGTGAGGGGCTCGTTCGCTGCGCTCGTTGTCGCATTTAATGTATGTCGATCCCCACTTTATTGTGTATTATCAAACTCGATTTTATATCGGGCTGACTCCTTTACTATGACATTGATTTTAGACAAATACTCGCCAATATTTGAAAGTTCATTCTATGTGCTATATTTTGAAAAATATAGGGTCCCATTACTCATAGAGATCATACATTGCCAACACTTATTCAGATATCAATGAAGGAAACTATTAAAATATTCTAAAGGGGAAAATATCTAGGATGCTTGTCAAAGGTTAGTCCCTATGTTTGAGAAGACAGGGACAATATCTGACAAAAGACACACAATCCGGGACGACCAACGACATCAAGAACTGAGGGATTCACCACTGAAGTCTTGGAGACTCCATAGAAAAATGTCAGAAGAATGCGGACAATACCAACATTTCTACTGTATATAGAATTTCAAAATATGATATGTAATTGACACCCTACAAGATTTCAATTATGCATCACTTTAAAGAATTGGATGTTAAACACCGACTTGAATTTTCAACATGGGAATGACATATTTGAGAAAATTTGGTTTTCGGATGAAACACATTTTTACTTAGATTGAGAGATGACCAAGCGTTTCTGGTCAACCAAGAAGTCAGATTTCTATCTAGAAAAACCATTACATCATCAAGAAGTTATTGGACCTTTCTTTTTTAGTAGAGAGGAGAAACCACTCTAGTTAATTCAGAGCGTTTTCTCCTCATATTGAGAACGAAATTTCGCCAAATTTCGTATGACTTACACGAAAATAGTTTACATGCTTTAAATATGCTGGTATGAAAATGCTTGGATGTTATTTTACTACTAGTCGCTGAATTTAGTACCGCGTGTAATAATGTACATAACGTTTATAGTATTTGTCAGTAACCTGTCTCGATCTAACAACTGATCATATGCAGAACAAGCTCTTGTGTATCGAATCAGTTGAGAGACACAAACACAATATGCAGGTGATAATGGAATGTTGCTACATAGATATGGGAAGTTGACGATTGAGAAGCTAAAGTCATCCCGTTTGTCATAAAGTTGAGTTGTTAGTTTGCCATTAACATCCATGTTCAATAAAACATATTTTAAAATGATAAAATCACTTGTCTGTTTATTTCATTTGTTGTTCAGCTAAAAGCTTCAAAATGTAAGACATGTCATGAAACACCTTGTATATTGCTTTACAACATACAGCAATCAAACAATAGAATGCTTTCTTTGTTGTTTCATCGGATGATGAAGGTAGCTTGCATTGCAGAAAAAATGCATAATCCGCGTAAAACAATTTTTACATTCAAGATATTGTACAAATCCAAATGTGGTTAAATTTTCTGAAATAATGTCAACTACAAGTGTTTAAGAATTGAGAAACCTATGTTTGATTATAACAAAAATATACGATTTAGTCTGTCCTCTATAACTCATACATATAATCTATTTTGTTTTGGGGTTTTTCTCGCTTCTTTACTTGACTTCATGAACCATGTATTGTTGCTTTGAGTGAATAAAGAAACTTGAGGAACTTGAACTTAAGGTAACTCTCCCTAAATAAGTTACTCTCTCATATATATATATATATATATATATATATATATAAAGTGCAGAAAATTTCACTTTATTTGGATACCCACTTCCGCCCAAATCTTCACTTAGGTCAGTTTTGTTAATTTTTGTGTTCATTGCTATTTCCGTGCTTTAAATATATATATATAGCGCACCGGAAAACAACTCACTTTACAGCTAATAACGGTAACTCATACATACATGTATATTCTATTTTGTTGTGTTTTTTTTTCTCCCCTTATGTGAACATGATTATGTTTGTGTCTCTCTTCCCTGTATCTCTTTTCCCATTGGAATGTATCACATGTACTTGACCTCATGTACCATGGATTGTTGGTTTGAGTGAATAAAAAAACTTGAAACTTGCAAATTTTTTCTGCAATGATTGCTACCTTCATCACCCGATGAAACAACAAAGAAAGAAATTTCATTGCTTATATTTATATTTTTCTGTATTATTTAAAATTATAAACTAAAATTAAAATCTAGAATATAATATTGTTGACCCATTTGTTACGTTAAATGAAACAGCCAATGCAGCCTTTGACCTTGACAACACTCCATATTTGGTATTGATTTTGTAGACAAGTGGTACTAGAAAACCGGATCGAACTAGTTTGCAACAAACATGTATTTACTGCACGATGAAAGCAATGTCAATTTCCAAAGAAATATATGAGAAAATTATTCTTCGGCAGTGAATAACATCTTTCATTTGAAGTATACTCCTAACGTCATACTTTTCTCAGTAAATTTTTTGCACTAATTTCTCATACCGACAATTTATTAATTGATTTATGATGTTTCTTTGAATTCCAAAACAGTTTTGCTCCTGCTATTGCACAATCGCGTGACACCTAGACATTAATGTGATTCTACACTATGTTGTCTTTAGTTAAAACCTATATACCGCTGGACAGCTGTATAGAAAGGTAGCAATATATTGATGATTAAACAATAATTTCTGCGGCCTCATGCGCCTCTTGGCGTGGAAAGAACCAGTATTTCTTATATAAATACCTTAAACTCATGAACTGTATGATTCTTTGTAATATCTGCTGGAAAGCGAGTATTTCATCCAGATAACAAAGATTTCAGTTTAATTGTACTTTGGATACATTTGTGTCAACCTGTTCTTTCCCGTACCTGTCTCTATGTACCGGCCTTTACTATTTATTGCACCGTTGTCAGATAAAATTTTCCATCAAAATTATAAGACTGAAAAAATTTTGATGTACGCCCTGTTTTAATGAGCGAGTGTGAGATAACAGGCGCTTGTGTATTAGGTGTGTTTTACTGAGTGTTTAAAGATTTTTTAATTATTATTTTCAAACTTATTTTTATCAAGACTAACGAAAAACCATCTATTATGTAATTTTTATGCCACATTGAAATTATTATTCCTTGCTTCTTCAGACATCCTATCAATTATAATATTAGACTGCTACTTTTAAATGTTCCAGCTAATCGCAGGGTTACGACAGTCAAGCAAGATCACGAATTCCTCGCGGCAGGGGGGGGGGGGGGGGGGACCGGTCGAGAGGAGATGCTTACTCCTTCTAGGCACCTGATCCCACTTCTGGTATAAGTGCCCAACTCTTATTAGTGCATTCCTAATAGGAATTTATCTTCTCAACACGAAGCTTTCAAAGGTAGTTGATCACTAAAGAGGTGGACTTACCTAAGGTGGTAGGTCAAGGCCACGTTTGCTTTCATTGTGGCATAACAAGTTTAAAAAGTTTTCGATTTAGACCTTTTTGTTATTTATACAAAGGTACTATTATTTGATATTTGAAGAAAGACAACTACAGATTTTGTTATCACAAAGGTCAAGGTCACAGCAAACTGCACTCTCATTATCGTTATGACACAATATTTTCAAAAGTTTCCAACATGTAATCGTCCCTGTTTTGAACGATATATAATCAATCTGAGTACGATTGACAACAGTTACAGGGATATATAAGCAGCACTGTCGTGAATCATCATAATTTCACTTGTAAAAGAAATTCTTCTTGATTAATTTCAATTTCAACGTGGACGACTGTCATTGTATCCCACTAGCGTAATTTACATGTACTACTCTCTTTAGTGTACAATTAATACAAAATGTCCTCGCGCTATATGGACTCACTGTCGGCAGTCGTGTTCACTGTTGATTGGTTTATAAGTAACAAATGATTGTAAATGTAATCTCTTGTGTAACTGTCGTAGATTTCCTGAATAATATCGATTTTCTAGTAATCCATAATGTTAATCAGTGTTCTTGCAGTCACGCAACAAGTGAGCGACTTTCCAATCGATTCTAATGCATCTTTTATAGACCTGGACTGGATCTGGTGTTTAAACTGAGAAAGAATAAGCACGATACAACATCGGTGGATTTTTATGCAGATGTACCACCCTGTCCACGCCCCAGCGTTTATGCACTCTTAAATAAGTTTGTACACACACTGCTCTATATTTCTTTCTCTAGATTTTAAGAATCAATATGTTTACAGGTTTGATTTCCCAAATTTTAAATTTAGCATACGACAAAAGAATAACCAAAACTAGTCTCTGTCATATGAGAGTAATACCCGCACGCAAGTGTTTACCTTTAAACATACCCTCCGTCGTACTTGTGTAACTAACATAGAAACCACAATATTTACTTGAATATACATGATCAAATTAGCATAAAATGCTCAGGTGGGAATATGAACTCTGGGCCTCCAGGAGGAATACATTACCGCTACATTGCCAGAAATTACATTTTTCATCTCGATTTCAGATGTTATATTTTCTGTATATGTACATTCGTAAGGCGCTGGCTAATGGTAGCGATATTGTATACTGTACTATTCAGATGTGGTGAGAAGCATCTGATGGTCATTTTGAAATATATCGTGCAACGTGGCCTCTTATGTTAGTATTTCATATAATTAATTCATAACTTAATAAGTATTATATTATGCTTGAAAAGGAGGGTTTTTTAAAGTTCCTACTGCCACCACAAATATATTCTTATTGCACATGACACAATGCACTGAACACCAGGCTTATGTTCGTCAGTTTCCCACCCCATTTGCCCCTCAAGGTGATAAAGAAAATTTCGAAAACTTATTGCACATCTAAAGGACACAACTAATCATCTCACCAAAGAAGATTTGGCTACTGCGTAAAATGTAAGAGGAGTTCTAATTCCGAAACCTATTGCAAACCAATTACCTTCCAAAAGATTATTTGGCTACTGCGTAAAATGTAAGAGGAGTTCTGGGAACCAGGGGGTTGTCGAAAAACGTCGGTGGTTTTTTTTCCCGCATTTAGCCATAAAGATGAAAATGAAAATTTCAAAAACTTATTGCGCATCTACAGGACACCACCAATAATCTTCCAAAAGATTTGGTTACTGCGTAAATTGTAAGAGGAGTTCTGGGAACAAGATTTTTGTAGGAAAACGTAATTTTCAATTCCCCTATTTGGTTCCCAAGGCAAAAATGAAAATTCCGAAACCTTATTGCACATCACCAATCATTTTCTAAGAGACGATTTTGGCTATTGAATGAGGAGTTGTGGGAACCAGATTTTTAAAGAAATATGTCGTTTTACCCCCATTTAGGCCCAAGGTAAAAATTGAAAATTCCGAAACCTTATTGCACATCTACAGGACACCACCTATCATATTCAAAAAGATTAATTGGTTACTGCTTATAAGAGGAGTTTCGAGGAGAAAAATGTGACAGACGGACTTACCTGGGTAACAACAATATAACCGAACTTTGTTTAGAAAGTGCGGGTATAATTAAACAGTAATGAAAAAGAATTCTGCAAGGAAAAAAACACTAGTGACTATCAAGACAATGGCACTGTGCATATATATTAGTTCGATTACTTGACGATGACGACAAATTGCTGTTTTCTCATTGGCTGTGGCATTAGCCAGAGTAAACAGAATTAAATGTCATCGTGTTTGTGCTTTGTAGATGGAAAGCGTGTAAAGTGAAAAGTGCTCCCGCTGGAATTACGTGCAAAATACATGTACATGTATACATTATGACTGCTCAATTAAGATTTTCATAGACAACTATTTGTAAATTTTCTTCTCTATATAATTTTCTGGCAAAATATTACACCTTTCGGCATATGGTACTGTCCATCAATTTTCTAAGTTTAATTTTCTTTCGATGTCGAGATTGTCCGTCGCAGTGTTTGTGGTCCTCGGGGTACTTTTTTAAACTAAAGCGGCAACGTGTACATTTCTCGTTTGGTTCTCTGCCCAGTGTGGGAAAGTTTTCATATTGGCCCTCTCAATATTGCCTTGGGAATTACGACGCCGCATATCCATATAAAGAAAATTTTTATTTTATTTGTTTAAGACCATATTAAGCAACTAGTGTGTTTTTCTTGTCCGAATGTATTAATACTCTTATTCAATTTAAATTCACCAAATTTAAATTGAAAAACATTCCCTCCCAGGTCTATCAAATTATTGTTTTATTTTCAATTTAAAATACATTAAAATCTTTCATGACTAATTTCACAACTATTGTACAAGAGTGGTGTGAAGAATTTATTCCAATGATAGTAATGTCATTGAAGTAGATCCCTGACCCGATAAGATTAACGACAACAGGTGCGTGTCTTCAGATACACTGGACACAACAGATTCCACAGCGGTTTGTTATATTAGTCATTGTAAAAACTTTCATAAAGAAATCTGTTCTAGCGATATCCTCTACATCTTAAAAATAGACTGCTAATAATAAAACATGAAAGCTATAAAATTCAAATGATAGTGCATAACCAGATCAGTTTATCTTTGTCACGTGCACATTGTCAAAAAGACAATGTGATTTTGTTAGTATGTAAGTTATTCAATATCAATTGTACCTTCCCGACATATCATCAGACCTTAAAATTGGGCAGCTTTTAAATCAAAATAGTCTGATGAAAATCCATACATCATATTTCCTATTATTAAACGAAACCGTTTAGGATTATCTATTTCAGTATATTTTTTATCAATTAAGTGGATGTAGGGAAATGATACCGGAAAATGCATATAGCACTTCCAAGAATCACAACTCCAATGACTGTAGTGTAAAGAGTTGGGTTCATGTATTTCCGTCGGTCTGGTGGTAGACTCTCCATAGAAATACAAGGCCAGTCAAAAGCCCAATGATGATTGAAAGTCCATGTATAGCACCTCCCCTTATGTACTCCGCACGCATGATCTAACTTACACACACATATTCCCTTTTATCGCGGGCGAAAGGAAATATTTCCATAATATTACCATCCCTTTCAAGACGTACAATTCAGGGGAGTAATTGAGTGGCGGGGTTCGTCTCGTCATCATTTCTCCAAATCATTTTATATGAACCATGCCCGCATAAAATCGAACTCGTCTCATTACCATATTTGCCTTTTTAATCAACAAAACATGGCGATATTGCTTTGAATAGACGGAAATTGTATTTATGCATGGTGCGAAACTAGAGTTTCAGCTCTCCGCGAGATGTTCGTTGTAGGTACGTGAAGAGGTCCAAATGTCAACCGAAGAACATCAATAGGCAAAGCCGAAAACTGATTCCGGTATTCAGTCTCATTTCATAGGACAGTGGGTATCTCATCCCCGAGTTCAACGATAAGTCCGGGTTGTGCACTCAGTAACCCTTACGTATACTCTGATTATTTGAAGTTTAGGGCTAACTAAATCTCGGTCCATATAAAGATGATTTCTCCTCCCTATACTTCTACTTCTCCCTTTTAAACACCTGTTTCGTCGTTTAACTTTAATAATAAGATAAGATGATAAGCATTTGTAGATGAGATGTAATCTTCTTACTCCTAACACCTAGCTGGCTTTGCCTAATCAGCTGACAACAGAAGCCATTGAAGACAGATTACACGGTTACACAGTAACCTGCCTTAACATTGCTCCTCACAATCCGATTTAAAGTCTTTCTGGAGTAGCACATTTATTATAAGGTATTTTGCTCAGTAATATTTTTCCATATATTGAGAATAGGAAAAACGGGGGGAGTTCTGCAGCGTGTCTCACTCTGTTTCAGAGTCTAGTAGAAATTCCAGGATCGACCACGGATATGGGGATGTTTTGTGTTTTAAATCAAAGACCTGCTTTATTTAAACAACTTGTATACCTGTTTACACATATGTTGTCCCATTCATGTTGATCGGATATACTACGAGATGATACAATCTGTGTTGTGTTTATTTTTTATCATAGTGACAGACAAGTACCGGGATATCAATGTATGAAATCATCAATTTTAACATCAAGCATCCTGTATACCATTATACTTACTTGAATCCAAACTCGGGTTATGAATGATTTCATTTCAATTGTGTATTGAATTAAAGTAAAATGGCTTATGCAGTGCTTGAAAACTTGATTGATATTTAGGATGAAGTAAAAATACCAGGATGAAGTAAAAATAACACAATGTTTGTTTGGAACTTTCGTCTTAAAAACTTATTTTATTTGCGCCTCCCTGAAGTGCATCTAATGCTGAAACGTTTTAGAGACGTGAGCTCATCATATCAAATCTTCGTGTGGAATCAATGATCATATCAATGAAAATGCCAGGCTACTGACAATTTTTGGAAAATCGTGGTTTTTGGATTTTAAAACTGAGTCAATCCTGCTTCCTAAAATTTATACGATTATAGAATTTCATTTCATATAAATGAAAGTTTGATAAGCGTGTTAATTTCAAAGAACAACAAAATGCGGGGTTTATATCTAACCATGTGTCCAGTATGCTGAGACTCCTAACACCCCACCCCCTCATTTAAAATAGTTTAAGGTGTTCGAATCAGTATTTTATTTTCAGGAAAACATGAAATCTGAGTCTTCAGCTGTTTGGTGATATTATGGAATTTTTATCTGTACCGTAAAACTGTCAAAAGCTGAAAAAAGATAAGATTCTCTTATGTTGAATCTCGTGTGGATCCGGGTTAGAGTAGGTCCTCAGTACCCCTTGCTTGTCGTAAGAGGCGACTGAATGGGACTGTCCGTCGGATGAAACCCCAAATCACCGGTAATGATGACGTCACCATGTGAGTGAAAATTTTTCGAGAAGGACGTTAAATAATATACAATCAATCAATCTTATGTTGATATATACTTCTGTTTATATATGTCTGACATCTTTAAAAGGATGGCAACATAAACATTTTTTCTTTGATTATTGATTAAATCAAACTATTTTAAGGGAAAATTAATAGATTTTCTACTTAAAACCCATAATAATACGAAGTCACACGAGGGATGCGTTACTATAATAAAAACAAATATTATGAACTCAAAGTTATTCATTATACCTTTACATACATGAAAACATATTCAATCTAGTAATGCTCAACAAAAGAGGTAATATTGCTCATACCATTGGTGAAGTTGCATTGAGCTAATGAAATGGAAAACACATAGAAGATTGTGAGCATCAATATTTTGTTGCCAGATACAATGCGTGTTTGAATCTTGATATTTAAATTTAGTGCGTCTATATCGACGAAATTCTAACAGAATTTAAAGAAGAATTTAAGAAAAAAAACTAAATTTCAATTAAATGAGGGTATGGACTAGAACACTTTCATGCTTTTCATGAAGCGCGTGAAGCACAGCAGTTCATAGCGTTATGAATTTTCAATAATGAAATTTACCTCTTAAATAACAAATGATTTTGAATTGAGCTTTTGTAAATATACTGGGTATCGTCAACCATGTAATATATAGTATTTCAGGATCGACCGTAAACGAGCCCATAAAGCAGTATCAATATTCCAAATTGGACCAATCTGACTAAAGTACAGACCTATATTATTATAATATATATAGGTCTGTATTTTAGTCAGATTGAAATTGGACCAATGTAGCATTAAGAGATGAATACTATAGAACTAGTTTTCCTATGAATCATGATTACAGGGAGATAATATTTAATAATTATTCTCCTCGACGAAAGACTTTTCTTCATTGAACTAATTAAACAGCCAGAACGTGTACACCATATGCATTGGTTTACATTTCATATATAACTAAAAATTTAAAAATGTCTTCCGAAAAGGTACATGAAATCGAAATTTGAAGAGGCAACACCATATTCAAATTAAAGTGTAAAAACTGTCTGACATCGTCATTAGTAAAGAACTTGAACTTTGTAGTGTGGTACTAATAGAATCCTTCATGAGTACGAGTGTGAAAATTGTGAAATTTCACCAAGGGGAAAATATTTGCTGTCCAAAACGAGGCTTTGCTGTCCAGGACGAGGCTCCGCCGAGTCTTAAACAAAGAGTCTTGTTCCAGAGGTGGAATTTCCCTATCTCACTGGAGTAAATAATAATGGAAATTCAAATTCCTCATTATTTAACTTGTATACAAAAACTAGTAATTAGACAGTTAGAAAAAGCATACCTGAAAATGGTTTTCACGTTGTGTCCCCCAGAGACCAGCATCAAATCAAAATTGAAAAAAAAACAATACAAATTCAGTTCACCATGTAACATAATCATAGAAAATATAGGACGTCATATTACATATTCTAATATATCTTCCTATAGATTCTATGGAGACTGGAGAGTTCCTGGGTTTATACAGTAAATACCCGGGGATTACTTTAATTCAACTGTGAAGTCGCATCTGCTTACAAAACTCACTAATTGTGGCATCATATCTGTTATTAAAACTTCATTACAATATGAAGTGGGGAGATTACGTCGCTTGATGTTGGATTGATAGATTCATTGTATCTTGCTTAACGTCTCTCTCGAAAACTTTTCACTCATATGGAGACGTCACCAAGACCGGTGAAGGGCTTCAAATTTAGGCCTATGCTTGGCGCTTACTGCCATTGAGCAGTGAGGGTTCTTTATCGTGCCACACCTACTGTGACACGGGACATCCGTTTTTAAGGTCATCTTCGAGGACCGGTGACATCCACACCTGATGCCGAGCGTTTGGCGATGGAACTGTCACTACCTGTTTTCACGACTAAGGTATGTCGCGGCCGGGATTCTAACCCCGTCCTTCCGCATGCGGGGCGAACACTTTAACCTCTAGGCTACTGCGGCGGTATTCTCTCTGCAAGCAAACATAACTTTCTAATTTTTCTAGATGAAAGGCGAAGACAACGAACAGTTATCAATCTCATAACTCCTATAATGAATACAAAATAGAGAGTTGGACAAACACGGACCCCTGGATATACCAGAGGTGAAATCATGTGCCTAGGAGGAGTAAACATCCCCTGTCGACCGGTCACCCTATATCTTGGATCAGGTTAACAGAGTTATTCGTAGTCAAAATCAGTGTGCCAAGATCTGTTGGGGGGGGGGGGGGGGTAGAATGTTATGTTTGCTTGAAGAGAGAATGTAACATTTGATTTCTCTAACATCAGGCTGTTGTTCATCGGTCACGGTAGCTCAGTGGAAGAGCGTTCACTTCGTAACCGGGAGGTCGTGAGTTCAAACCTTGCTTGTGTCATAGCCGCATCAAACATAAGACGAAAACGTCGGTATTGATAGCTGGCATTTAGAAGTGAGAAACGCAGGTCTTTCGGACATGACCTTAAAAACCGAGATCATGTGTCGCTGCAGGCGTTGGCACGATAAAGAAGCATCACTGCTACGGTCCTGAATTCTAAGCAGAGATCTAACTATGTAGTACATCACTTACAGCTGGTGGCACCTCAATGTGAGTGAAAAGGTATCATTTAATCTACTGACCTAGATCTGTTGGGTCTCAGGCAACCAGAAAGCACGGAATTATTAAACTAAATATGATAATTGATATTATTGTAGGAAACTATCAGAAAATATATTTATTTCACACAACGCCACGACATACATTTGAACTCGATAAAATCCATTAAGTCAGGATGTTTACGTCAGAATTTTGAAATACTTTTTAAGATGCGAGATGTGCATAAACAGAATCATATATCACCGTCAGAAAATTGAAATTTTCCTTAAACAGCGTTATTAAAGCTGTATGTCCCGATGTTCATGTATTATTTTTGTACATAATTACTTTAAAGCAGATTAATTACTTTATAAAGTTATTAACTTTCCCTTAATTACATGCTTGAAAACATCTGCATGTAAAATATAACAGTGCGAATATTATTTAGAAAGTAAATATAGTGGGTATATATATATATAAATCATCTCATAATAAACGTCTATAAATAGACCCACGCGCGTCAGGGGAATCCCAACATGATGTATTAACTCATACGCAACTGTCTAGTTTTAAGGCTGAAAGAGCGTAAAACAACGAATTACTAAGAGGTATTTGATATTTTTATTTCTATCAAACTTATAGTACGGTACTGTTATAACAAAATACACAGCTTTTAACAATGATGATTTGAAAGTTTGAACTGGTCACGTGATTGTCACTTGAAATGGCAGAGTGACGCGGTTATTTGTAAACATCGATTTAAAATCAAATAATTTGGGTTAAAACAGGTGAAATAATTTATGATATGTCGTACAGCCTCATAACTACATACGTGCGATGATTTAATAGCGTTTTTACGAGATAGAAAAAATATATTGTAATTCGAACCATACAGCTTTAAAATGTCATACAAACTGGTTATGACGATATAATAGCATTCATAACAATTTCATGAAACTGTATCTTCACAAAAATATACAAAATGTCTGTAAAAACAATGGAAATATATCGCGCTATAGACTTGATAAAGAAAATCAATAAAAATAGAGTTATTGCCCTTGAATTCAATATTTTTTAAAAACGTATCATTGATTATTCATCTATAACTTAGACTTTTGAAATAGTTTATTTTAACAAGAATTTTTACAATACCTAACGGAAAAGATTCCAACATAATTTATGTTCCTATCATGCATAAATTTAAATAAATCATTGATTTTGCAAGATGACATCACAGAAGGATGAAATTACTTTAAACATGATTAATATGACGGGCCACTAAAAAGATGTAGCGATTGATATCCATTGGAAAGACTTCTACATTGTATCCCTCTGTTAATACAGAAAATTTATCAGCTGCCGCCCCATGGAAAATGTTAGAAAATACAATTTTCATGTTTTAATAAGACATTGCCCTCTATCAAATTGTATGATATAGTTACTTGAAATAAAATGTTAACAAATTATTGTTTTCTCTTTCAGGGATCGTGTTATATATTCGCAGTTTTCCCCATCCAGGGATTAACCCGGTGAAGCAAGAAAACCCGTCAATTTTTTTTTTTTATCAGAAACCGAAACACTAGTATGATAGGGGCCCGAGCTGTTTTAATCCCAAATATTTACAAGTTTCCTTTAAATCCGGATTTCCATCTCGCACCTATGGGATGATAGTCATAGCACGTGTACAAAAGGATGTGTGAATTGCGAGGACTGTGAACCGTTGTCCTACCAAGTAACGGGTATCAGTTTTCTAGTGTTGAAAGATTGATTTGTCATCAGTTTTAGATTTCGTTAGACTGTATCTGATGTTTCCTCTGACATTTTCGCACACAAATCTTCTATCAACCACCAGCCAACCAACCGCCTGTTACACAAGACACAGAGTGTGGCCAGGAGTTGTAGAAATTAAATTTTAATTTCTTCTGATGACTCTCTCAACGGGAAATTAAATCGATTCTATTGCTGCAAATGGAAAACGCCTTCCTTTTGACAAACACCTGAGTGTGGTGCCATTCACTCTGTCCCGCATTGTAAAAGGACATTATATACCTGTATTTCATAGCGAATTCAACTCGCGTCTGTGTTTGGCACTCATCTGTGGTACAAACTTCACGAGCTGCAATAGAAAAGGGCAGGTTCGATTTCAACCAACTAACCCCTGTCACCTTTGGCGCGATTGACTGAAATTCTTCTTTTAGCGGATATCATCCCATGTTTTCACCTGAAAACTAATTATCAATTCTAGTTATCTGTTACAACACAAAAGGCGACCGGTATGGGTTCTCCAAAGTAAAGGCGAAACTGCTATTGAAATGTAATTTCCCACCATTTCTTTCTCAATGCGATGTTCGTTTATATTGTGGCAACATTAAATTGATATTGCTTCGCGACCTCACAAGACATTCTCATATTGAGTGGGCCTTGCGGGATAAGACTAGCTTCTAAAACAAAACTCGATTTATTTATTAATTAAATTACCAAATCTATTAATTTTGACAACTTAAAAATTGCACGTACTCTTGAAAAGCCGCATTGATTCAAATACTGTAGAATCGATGGATACCACAATGCTCCTGAAGTTCAGAACTACTACAATCTGTACATACATTACTGATATACAATTAACACAATACAAATTGTCAACCCAACAAATGTTTTATGGATTATTGAATGACAAAAAAATACTATTTGTTTGTATGCTACTCTACGTCCCATTCGAGAATTTTTCACTCATATATAGACGCCACCTGGTGCAATCGAAGTGCCACAAATTCTGACCTCTGCAAGGCACTCAAGATCGTACATGTAGCAGCGAGGGTTAGGGCTTACTGTAACACCCGACCTCAATTTTCAATTAAAAGATCATACCCGAAAGACTCGTGACTTGAACTTTTGATGCTGGGTATTTGGTGAAGGAACAGTCACTACGTATGTTAAACATCTTAGGTTTGACACGGCACCGAGATCGAGAATCGAACTCGGAACTTTTTTTGTGAAACGGGATCCCTAACCACTAGGCTACCACTGAAAACGGATGCAATGGTAACATTGGCAACATGTAAGAATTTGTTTGGGGAATAGTTAAAATAATAACCAAAAAATCCGGAAGCAAATTCTCGCTGCAGCAATTCTGTTAAGATCTTTGATGGTGCCACTGTTTAGGCATCGTGGATGATGACGTCATTTCACGGTGTTTAAATCCTCTTAACGCGTGTAGGAAGTGATGATAGAGCGGATGGATTTTCCGTTTATAATTTGTTGAAATTTAGTGAGACAACGTGTTATGTTTGCCAGGATACACTGTTTATAGTTAATAGCTTATTGTGACGTATTATAGTGTTGTTTTTAAAAGTATACAAGGTGAAGATAACGAACAGTAATCAATCTCATAACTCCTATAAGCAATACAAAATTGATAGTTGGGCAAACGACCCCTGGACACACCAGAGGTGGGATCAGGTGCCTAGGAGGAGTAAGCATCCCCTGTTGACCGGTCACACCCGCCGTGAGCCCTATATCCTGATCAGGTAAACGGAGTTATCCGCAGTCAAAATCAATGTGCCAAGAATGGCTTAACAATCGGTATGAAACATGTCAGACAGCATTTGACCCAATGCGAGGTTGTATTGACGAACTAGATCGTTATAACGACCATAGAATTTGCGAAATGCTGATTTCAATGGAGACTGTTGAAACCCCTGTACCATCAACTTGTTTGTCAGTAGCTTACCTCGATTTAAAAACTGACTATACGCAGAACAAGCTCTTGCATATCGAATCAGTTGAGATATATAAACACCATATGCAGGTGATAATGGAATATTGCTACATAAATATGGGAAGTTGACGATGGAGAAACTGAAATCATCCCGTTTGTCATACAGTTGAGTTGTCAGTTTGCCGTTAATGTCTACTGTCAATAAAATATGTAAGTATGAAGCAGAAGTGGACGACTCTGTGGTGTCCTTTATTTCGAGCTCACAGGGATATATCAAATAGACATATGAATAAAAGCTATTATTGTTAATAGACAAAACGTCATCGATATATCTAAATGTCGAATTGAAGGCCACAGCGAGAGATTTTTTCTTCTCGCGTAGAAGTTTTTGAATAAATTCTGCCCAACAGACTGTTTGAAGACCTGATCACCAAAGACCACGAAGATATTGTCAATGAGGAATTCTAGCATATCTTTTATTTCAACTTCAGAGTACTTGTGCGTGGAATCAGAGTGGTGTTTAACAACGTAAGTTTTTGAATGACTGATCACTAGATATGAATATTTCCGTTTTCCGTTTTTGTTGAAGAAGCAACTGTCTATGATGTCAAAAAGTCTAGTCTTTAATTTATCGTGAGGAATGGCCGTGTATAGTGTTGAAAAGTCATAGGTTTTAATGTTATTGATTTGGGGGAAATTCTGCGATTTCAAGTTTACTAAAAGTTCTTTAGAATTTTTTAGAATCCACATTTGATTAACACCACTTCTGGCATATGTAGTCGCACAGTAAGTTTGAAGTTTCTCCTTCACAGCTGTTAATATTTTCGTGAGGAGCAAAGATAGGGGCTTGGTAGAGCACTTACTGGATCCAGCAATGTATCTTTGTTTGTAAGGGTTTTTATGTAGTTTAGGAATCCAGTATAGGTACGGTAACTCATATTCATTCGCCCCATTGACTGGGATATTAAATGTGTCTAAAACTGAAGCATGGTTTTTAAGAATTTCGTCTTTTGAAAGGGCAGTTGGAGTATAAGTATGATTACCAAAAGTGGAATTAATGCCAAGATCGTTTGAAATACAGTTGTAATAATGAGCCTTACAAACAAAGACAATGTTGTTACTAGCTTTGTCAGCTGGAACCTAAACCTATTCCTCATGTAACCTATTTAATTCTTTTATCACTTCTGGTTTACTAAACACAGAAGGATAGATGGTACGTACTTGTGTTTTCATATGTCTAATGCGGGATTTTAATATCCCTCTTATGCTTTTAACCCATTCTGACAATGTATCAAGTTCTTTTTCATATTTAGACCATCGTCTGGCATAATCTTCGACAGAATTCGTAATAGAAGTGAAGTTCTGTCGCCAATTAAAAGACCGAGGTTCTCTGTATTTAGGACCTTTTAGAATAAGTGATTTGAGGTCCTCATTTTCAACTATATCAACATCACCAGTAATGACATGTCCAGCTAGACTATAGTTGAAAGAAGATGAAGAACAAGAACATGTTGGTGGATTACGTATAAGATGGTATATATCTAGGCACTGCAAAGTTTGTTTATAATTAAAAAGTTTGGATGCAATAGTAGAAGTATAGCTGTAGGAAATACAGGGGGTAGACTTGAACTTGAAATAAGTTGGAATACACGACTGAACCCTTTTATGACGAAGAATGTTGCTTATGGTGACGGCATATATTCCTTTGTTTGTAAATTTGAGCTTAAGGAACTGGCGGCATCATTTGGAGGAATATCATCCATGGTCCGTGCTGGTTTATAGAGCCTGTGGTAGGCAACATCCATAATCATAGAGTTCAGTCATAGAGTACAGTTAATAGCTTATTGTGACGTATTATAGGGTTGTTTTTAAAAGTCTATAGTTAATAGCCGATTGTGACGCATTGTAGGGCTATTTAAAGGACACAACACATGTTTCTAAACTTTTTCATTTTTTCAGCAAAATTAACTCTTTTCATGCTTAAAACTACTTTAAATGTGTTTTAAATGTAATGTTTTGCGTAGTTTTCGAGTTTGAAAGCGATGAAATTCAAATCTTTCGATATGCATATTTACTTTCGCTATTTTACGCGCCATTATGTGTGACGTCATATGCGCCCTCGGGTTTGATTGATTCCGCCACGCTCAACAATTTTTCAGTTATTTTTTTTATTGTTTTTATTGGTGGAGGAGAGAACCCAGATACAATGTACTTGGGAAGAGACCACCGACCTTCCGCAAGTAAACTGGAAAACTTTCTCACTTACCAGCGCGAGCGGTATTCGAACCCGCGCCGAGCAGAGGTGAGAGGCCGTGTGATTTTTCCCTTGGGTTTGAAAACACCTATTAGCCATTTCATAAACAGATTAGATTTAATCGACAAAAACCCAATTATCACGTTAACGGTTTGTCAATAATATTACATTAAGATGCTTTGTGCCGTGCTCGGGTGTACTAGTTGTCGGTAGAAAGGATTTAGAATGAGTATTTTTCAATTTTTCGAAGGAAGGTACGAGAAAAGACATACGTATTTAATTTTTTGTTGGAGCAAGAACCTTACCTTTAAGAAACACCCAGTCACCTTTTTAAAAAGCGCTTGGACAGAGACCCTGATAAACTGCGAGAAAATGGATATATGGAAGCTAAGGACTACATAATTCGGTTCTTCAAATTTAATACACACTCGGATCAACTGACCTTCACCTTGTAACAACATACCCGATATAACTTGTGCTTCCAGTTTCTACCAACTGGTAGATTTACAAATAAATTTTAAAGATACAAAATAATTGAACTTTTAATTATATAAATAATAAACTATTGTATTTCTTAACTTAAAATTGATTTATAAAATTATTTCTTCATTGAACTCGTAACATCTTCATTGCGTTAGTATAACGCCGTGTTCCCATTTCCTAACGACGTGCAGATCACAATTCAAAAATGATAATAAGATTGCAGCTTTATCAAAATATAATAATGTGATTTCCACTTTAAATTTGATTATTTTTAATCGATTTGTGTGTGTTTCTTTTTCTTTCTTTCCGAAATGCACCCGGTACAGTAGCTTGGCCTAAGGCCTAGTTGTCAACAATGTAACGTATTATAATTTGTCTAATCCAAAAATAAATAATAATTGCACTGTTTATTTTAGAAAAACACCGCCAATTACAGATATATAAAGGAATAACATTACCAAACAGTTTGTAGACAGCGACCCATATAAACATTATTTACTCTCAATATTGCCGATTTCATACTCGCTTTTCGACCGCTATATTTGGGTATTTACATCGTTATATGTATGCACTGGTGACGAAAACATATAAAACTCGGACAATTTGTCAACATCGATTTAAATGTTGCCCATGGTAAATAATTAGGCCCCTTAAAGCTTGGGTTTTTAATAATATTTCACACTACTTTCACAATCAGTTGATCGAAGAAGGGCGCATGTGACGTCACTGTACCACGTGACTACCTAACTAATTAAATAGACTTTTTGAATAAATTGGAAACAGACACTTATCCTGTAAATTATGACCATGATTCAATCAGAGTACTTGTATTGGTGTAGTAAGTTGTACCAATGTTGTAGCTACATGTACATTGTCTTTTAAAATATTTTAACTTCCAATTGTAAATTAATGAAAGGCGGTTACAAAGTATCTACAGGGTTCATTAATTACAATCATGGATTTGATATACTGGTTCATCTGAACTAGATGCTTTGGTTGTTGTTGGGTTTTTTTTTATCATTATTATTATTTTCAAACTTTGACTGTGGGGTGTTATACATTTATTGCATGATAGTGAGGGAGATGTGAAAATTTATTCACCCAAGAAAAATCATATTCCCCGAGGGCAACGCCCGAGGGGAATATGATTTTTCTTGGGTGAATAAATCTTCATATCTCCCAAACATTCATGCAATAAATTGTTTATAAATTGTTTATTATACCGAAACAAAGCAAAACTACAAAAGTGCATTTGAAATTGGAGTCCGCTCATCTATACATTGTTTGTAGGCCTAGCTGAGATCGCCCTAACGGTAAGGCCACGCCGTCAACGTATTATGGTAGAAGGTACAAACAACGAAATACCGTGATATGATAATCAGTTTTTTTTATTTCCATTCTCCTTGAATGCTGATTTACTTGCTTGTTTTTGTATCAACCAAAACCAGGCGATTTAACTGTGTATCAGAGACCCGAATATTTTATGCCTTACGAACTATGAAAGTATAATGTCTTATTGTGACGTCACAATACACTTCGTCTACCTTGACGTTAAATTTACGGGAAATGCACGAGGCTTCCCAAGGGGTAAATATGATAGTGAGATATGATGTTTGAGAGGGAGATATGAAGTTTTATCATCCCTGACACGTGACTGTCTAGACCAATCAGATTACACGTTGCATAGAATTCTCATACTGAGGTATAATAAACTATTGTATCTATACGTGATATATACTATTGTATGCAAGGTGAAGATAACGAACAGTGATCAATCTCATAACTCCTACAAGCAATACAAAATAGATAGTTGGGCAAACACGGACCCCTGGACACACCAGAGGTGGGATCAGGTGCCTAGGAGGAGTAAGCATCCCCTGTTGACCGGTCACACCCGCCGTGAGCCCCGTATCCTGATCAGGTAAACGGAGTTATCCGCAGTCAAAATCAGTGTGCCAAGAACGGCTTAACAATCGGTATGAAACACGTCAGACAGCATTTGACCCAATGCGAGGTTGTATTGACGAACTAGATCGTTATAACGACCATAGAATTTGCGAAATGCTGATTTCAATGGAGACTGTTGAAACCCCTGTACCATCAACTTGTTTGTCAGTAGCTTACCTCGATTTAAAAACTGACAGATTTAACACTAGCATTACATCATGTCTGACCCCGAACTCCGATATTACTGTGTAAATATTACTATAAATGAATATACTGGTGATTAGTTTACAGAAATTGACTTTTTTGATTTTAAAAGAATTAAAACTCCGCGCTAAGGTCAATACTACATAAAAATAGGTTGTATAATACACGTCATCCAGCCACATCGGCGCAAAATAGCGATTTAGATTTATCATGTCGACATGGAAACATGGGCAGACGTATTACGACTGAAGACCAAATATAATCTTTGCAATCTATATAAAGCTGCTCTTTTTGCAAAGGTAATGGCAAATACGATATCCATATAAAAACCATATTATCACAGATCTTACATACAAATGGAATATAATTTACCGATTAAGAAAGATTGGTCCTAGTCGTAAGACCTTTCGTAACATGGCTCAATCGTCAACAACCCTACTATATACGGTTTATCAAGTGATTCACGGAATCAGCTTTACAAGACTATAGATATGAATTTTTAATTCTACCCCCCCCCCCCCCTCCTCCGCCTTTCTTCACAATGAATCTTGAAACCTCAAAGCTAAATGATAATATCATATATATACATGTATACAAATCATGCATGTATACAATAGGGTACAGTGGCGGATTTAGAGGGGGCGCAGCCGGCGCCCCCCCCCCCCCCCCCCCTCTAAAATTTTCAAATTTAAGGTAAATCGCGGTATCTTGTTTCGGAAAATGTACTAAACGATAAAAGAAGCAATAATTTCTTCCACTCCCGGAAAAATAAATTACAAAATCTTTTGATTTCTTGAATTACTTTATTGGGAGAACTTAATTTTTTCCAAAAAACCCCTTAAAATTTGGGTCATTTTATTAATTTCACCTTTAAGAAATGATATAAAATAGTACAAATGACTAAATAGGAGAAATAGTTCAAGCCCCATAAAATCTGTAAAACCCAGGAGCTTCCGGGGGCTTCGTCCCCTGGACCCCCACGAGGGCTTCGCCCTGGACCCACTGCCTCATAAAGTGGTGCCCCTCGTAACAGCAATTCCTGGATCCGCCCGTGGGATATATCATGTACACGTATCAGATAGAGATACAATACACGTATCAACCCTTGCGTGAGTTACGCCCCTTTCCGCCTCCTCGCGGTAAAAGATCGTGTTTCCCTACGTTGGCCTTCAAAATTCACAGATTTGTAGCTTTGTTATAATACTACAATAATATCCCAGAGTGGGGTAACCCATAAACTTGTATGAAAACTTAATAATTAGCTATAATTCACAGTAGTAACCTCTTACATTGTGTTAGAATAGGTCCTCAGTACCCCTTGCTTGTCGTAAGGGGCGACTAAATGGGGCGGTCCTTCGGATGAGACCGCAAAAACCGAGGCCCCGTGTCACAGCAGGTGTGGCACGATAAAGATCCCTCCATACTCAAAGACCGTAAGCGCCGAGCATAGACCTAAATTTTGCAGCCTTTCACCGGCAATGGTGACGTCTCCATATGAGTGAAATATTCTCGAGAGGGACGTTAAATGATATAAAATCAAATCAAAATCTTACATTTGTTAGGGTGAAGAATGAAATCTTGAATTTTTGGCTGACCCCGTAAAGAGTATCGATATGTGTATAGGATACATTATATCTACCTTTACCTTTCTATACGTTTACCTGATCAAGATATAGGGCTCATGGCGGGTGTGACTGGTCGACAGGGTATAAGTACTCTTAGGCACCTGATCCCACCTCTGGTGTGTCCAGGGGTCTGTATTTGCCCAACTCTCTATTTTATATTGCTTACAGGAGTTATGGCATTGATCATGTTATCTTCACCTTTCATATACATCATATGTATTAAATAGAGATACAATGTGGTATATCGTATGTACACGTTTCCTGTATAGAGAGACACTATGATATGTCATGTATGATATGATAGCGTATATCATATATACACATATCTTGTATACATAGAGTAGGGTATATCATTATACATGCGTTTCATGTATGAGGGTACATATTCATTTATATGACTAATGTAATGAAAGAAAAATTAGAAAAATAAATCTTTTATTTTATTCATATTATTGGAGGTAAAAGGTATTTGGGGATGTTGGTGTCCGCAGAAACACACATCATTATATATATATATATATATATATATATATATATATATATATATATAGAGATAGATAATAGTTACTTTTCGCAATGATCGGTAAAAGTATAGGTAAAAAATAAAAATGAAACACGAAGACGTTTAGTAAAGCTTTAGCGCTTTCATTTCAAATCTTCAGAAGCTTTACATTTAGTAACATAGCGACGTTACGTCACAAACAGCGGAACGTTAAAATTAAACAAATCTAGACGTCGCTATGTTACTAAATGTAAAGCTTCTGAAGATTTGAAATGAAAGCGCTAAAGCTTTACTAAACGTCTTCGTGTTTCATTTTTATTTTTTACCTATATATAAATATATATTAAGGAGGAATTACACATCGTTGTAATGGCTGCCTTCCTTTTGAAACATGAATGAAATTATCATCAATACTTGTGTATTCCTTTTAAATCTAATTGTGTAACTGGGTAGCTTTTGTCAACTGTTAATTTGTAGATTGTAGGTTCCAGTCTAGCAGGGGTTTTGATTTTTTTTTTTAAATTACTTTATACTAAAACTGCATTTTTAACTAAATATTAAAAGTAAATTTGAGAGTTTTCAATTTCAAAATATACTTTTCCTCCACCCTCAATTAAATTACTCGAAAAAGCAACTGCAACGTTTCCCGAGAAGCAGGTGGAAAATCAATAATCACATATTAAATACATGTGTGCAATTGCTTTTTAAACGTCCGTATTGTTTTTATTTTTTCTAGGCTTAAACGTCCAATATTCCAACAACACAAATGAAAGACGAAACTTAGAATAAAACTGAATCGTGTGTCGTTGTTCAGTAGAATTTACGTCCGTTTCCCTGTAGGAAATGTATTCAAACCATTTCATCCTTTCAGCTATTCAAATTTGTTTATATGAATCAGGTAGATTTTATTAATTCTAGTAAGTAATATATTTGTATGATGTTTGCGGTCATGCATGCAGTTGTTATACACGTATGTACAGTTAGGAAAGTTATTGAAACTTGTATCCGGTCCTAATGTGTTCATATACACATGTATACAATAAAATATGTTCAAAGCAACTTATAAATGGACATCCGTGTAACAAAAGTGTTACATTGTCGGCATTCTTACTTCTCTTCTGCAAATCTAAATATTAATGTGTATCAATTACAAACAAACCACGTGACACGTCGTCTTACGAGTGTTGATGAAGTCTAGCAGAATTGATCATACCGTGTCTCGTTAAATGTCCCGGGTAACTTTCGAGCCCCGCTTTGTAAGTGTTCAAATACCGTAATTCATATCATCAAGTGGAAATACAAAATTAAAAGAATGTGTGTAAATAAAGGTTCGGTTTTAAGTGGCCCAGCTGCCAGTAAAGTTCGATCCATCAGTTACGAAATAAAACAAAACTCATAAATAAAGATTCATACATAAAACAACGTTTAATATGATTTCTTCAACACACGTAATCACTCGGATAATCTCACAGACAAACATACAGACAAGTGCAAAATATTAATGTGAGACACTGTTACAATTATGCTTAACTGGAGTCTGCACCTGTCGGGTCTCAATATTAGCAAAATTCGTTGTTAGTGCAGTACACCAATATGTGGAGAGTATTTCATCTCGTAAAATCTCAGTCACAATGAGACAAAATCTGTCTATATTACAGTGTAATACTATTGCATCTGTGAACATGAACAGAGAAAAAAATATTATGCTTTGTACTGCTCTGTCCAGATGTATTTCATTGCACCATTCACGTTTTCAGAGGTGTCGAATGGGACATGATTAAAGTGATATGTAGTGGAGACATAGGCATACACACACACAAACACAGACGTACGGAGAATGCAAATGTTCGTCATGTCATCGACTTGTGGAGGTTAGTTCATATATTAATGAAATGTGTAATGTTTACACTTCAACATTTAAATATCATAGATGAGTGTTTTTGAGACAACTTGTAAACACGTTTCTCGAGAATCCACTTCGCGAAGCGCGGTATTTTTTTGTACGTAGACGACCACTGGCTCCTCGGGCTCGTTGGCTCTGTGTCTCCATGACAACCATCGACGCGGGTTCCCACTGGTCACGCCTCAGACAGTCAGCACACATCGTTGACTCAGTCAGTCAGAATGTGATCGTCATACATATAGAATATTTGGTCCAATCAACATAAATAGCTTTGAATCACAGAACTTGGAATTTAGGCCATGATGACGTATCCTTGTACTCCAAACAGTCTGTGTGATTAGATCTAGGGATCTGAGGGGCTGGCATAGACCCGTAAGATACCTGATTCGCATTCATTTGGTTCATTTGATTTGACATCACCGGAAGTTGCATGTGATTGAGGTAGCCCATATCACTATAGTAACTAGAGTGTCCATAGTTTTGATGGGGATAGGAGGCGGTTTGAGTGTTAGACATTGGGTATCCGCCACGCTGCATGCAACTGTTAGAGTTCAGGATGTCGTTTACGGGAGGGATGGCAGCTGGACTCCAGATGGACGACTGACTGGTCATCACATTTGTGGGTGGGGTACTGACCACGGGAGGTTTACAGTATACTGGGGAGGTAGAGGCTGGGGGTGGGGACTTGGTCTTCTTTGGGGTAGGGGGTTTGGATTTCCCCTCTTGTGCTTTCTGTTGTTGTCTGCATTTGGCGCGTCTGTTTTTAAACCAAACCTACAAAACAAGACATGACAAGACTACTAGGAAGCAAGTTATAGTTTCACGATTACTTAAGATATAAAATTAAGACGATTTGCAAATACAAAAGTTCAAGTCGAAAGGCTATGTATGCATTAGACAGATTTTCAATAATTATTGTTATTATGCTAGATGCGTTCTATGACAATATCGGCAACAATTTGTGTGCATTTCAGATTTAAGAGATTACCAGCACCGAACTGCTCTCAAAAAGGTTAAAATGGTCTCCTTTAAAGCTCAAATGTATATATAATTCACAGCTTAAGAGCATTTATGGTGAATTGTTGACTTGCTTTAAGATATTACATGATTAGTCTCTTGCATCAGAATTACAAACACTCTAACCGAAAATCTTATTTAAACGTTTGCTGGTAATATCAGCATCAGATTGTCGTGCGTTAAAGGATTGTAAATTTCTGTAGTGTCACGGCGATTTATGAATCAAAACTTGTCAAAGCTAATATAAAAAAATATCCATATTACTTATTTAAAAAATGTAGTGAGTGAATCTATTCATTTCATCAATTCTCTCCAGAGAATTCATATCTGTTTTGTTAATTAGGTCTGTCCATGACTGTCACATAATATTGTGTTACTCAATATTGTCACACTCAATTTCAGGGGGTCTTATTCCCGTTACTTCGCCGATAGGTCGTGAATCTAAAATTCCGCGAACTGTCAAATATTTCATAAAAAAGGCAACAATGAATTTCTTCGCTCGATACCAAAAACATGTCGTTGGCATGTATTTATTGTCTAAATTGAAAGGTGAGATGTATATACAAGAGGCTTTTTCGAAGTCATGTAAATTACTATTAATTTGTTTAATAGAGAGAAATAATCGGATAATTACACGGACATCGGGATCGTGATGATGAACCCGTCATGCTTGAACGCCCGGGCTCGGTATTGTCTACTACGGAGCGGTGTCTTACTACTTGCTTGTTTAGTTAAAGAATTAAATAAAAAAACAGACGAAATGGGAAAATGCAAACATCCGTAAGCTATTTATCTTTCTACATTCCATGGGCCTTTGTTTATTCTACCCATTATTGTGTCCGGCTTCATAAGAGCGAGTACAACTTTCTCAGGCCATAGAAAGCATCTCCTCATCAAACGACCAAGCGAATAGGAACACCGAAACAATCTGGTAATTAACACCAAACGATTGTGACACCTGCTTGTATATTGTCCAAACAGGACGGTGTCATTGTTACATATACATTGTATAAACAGAATCCGGAATTAAGTTACCTGGACTCGGGACTCCGGTAAGTTGATTTTAAGGGCCACTTCCTCTCTCATGAAGATGTCCGGGTACCTTGTCTTCTGAAACAGTGATTCCAGGATGTCCAGTTGGGCTCGCGTGAAGGTGGTCCTCTCTCTCCGTTGTTTTCGGGGGTTGGACGCTGAAGACATATACATGTCTATGATAATTAAATGCAGATGTTAATCTGCCTGCATATAGATAAGTCACATACTAAACACATATACAACACTTATCAAATATTAAATATTATGAGGAAATTTTACTTTAAAACCAGTTTGAATATACAAGCTAAGTGGGTGTTTAAATACTAGTTCTGTACTCGATTCAGGGCTTTCAGTTTGTCATAAAACGATTCTGTTTCACAGTTGCTAATTTGTTTAACAAAACGAAAGGTTGAAGAAGTATGTGATAATTGTCCATAGGAAATCAAATTGATCTCTCCCACACAAATTTTGCCAGATATTTCATATACTTTTCAAGTGTTCAAACACAGAGTATCTTCCAGCATGTGAATTCCAATTTTGGTCCAGGTATACTTTGTTATAAAACAGTTAAAGGTATTTTTTAATAAGATAAACAATACGGTTTAAAATTTTCAGGTTTAGATGTGGCACATGGGACAAACATGTCGCACTCTATTGTAAACACTGAAAAATTTTCCTGGTTGTGAATTAAAATGAACATTTTCTTTGAGAGTACATTTTATTGAATTTCTTTCGCCAAGACATGGAAAAAACGTGACCGTGTGAATGAGAAATCCGGTCGGTTGACGCAGATTTTTGAATATAAATTTTTTCTTTTTATCCTTTTCTCGCAGATGCTGCATTTTGAAGTGTACATTAAATTAAAGAGTAGCTTCAAAGTAATTGAATAAAGTCCGATATTTCTATTGGGGACACAGTGAATTGTTATAAACTTAAATTTGCAGTGATAGTGAGTTTGATAGATCAGGTATAGAACCATACGTTATTTTAATAACTTCCAAGTTCCGAAATTTAAATTGACATTTCTACGTGTATCCCAAACACCAGTCTTGATCTGAAGTAGGAGAGGTATCTGTTTACCACATGACAGAGCCGAAATAAAACACAAAAGTATCCCGGGTAGCTTCCCCACTCCCGGACAATACTCAACTGTTAAAGGATGGATATCAAAGAGACCAAGAACGGGCCCCGTGGGGAGATCCGCCATTATTGTTAACTTCCGGAGCGTGAACGGGAGTGCTCCCTCTTTTTCGTTTGGTCATTGTAATTGTTGAAGCTGGTAAGGACCCGTTTCCTGTCCATCTCATTATTTGTATATTTCTCCCGAAAGTAAACCTAATTACTAAATTCTAATGACCTCACGTTAAAAAGAGATCGCTGTCCTGTTACGTCAGTCTGGCAAACCTACTTCCAAATAAGAGCGATCTTCTAAACCTGGCTATTGCGGATTTCTCCGAACATTTTTAATGCTATGGTATCGTTAATAACTATGATCTTCTGAAGCGCCCATATACATAATATCATGTACTAATTTCAAATATACTTTCACGAATATAATGAAAGAATGCAGTAAATCAATTTGATATTTAAAGTAAATCATATGGAAACTAAAAAACAGTGCATTGAAATAACATCATACTGCGAGCAATAGTTTCTATGAATAAACAACACAGTATCTTGTTATTATCCTCTGTAACATTTCTACAATAATCTGCGAAAACGAGCTCTATTTCAGTGAATAGAGTACTTACCGGGATATCCCATGGCTGGGTGCATCATTTCAACGTTTGGAGAGGACAAACTAATGCCATTGACAGAGTAAGGGGGCACCTTGCTGTTTGGAGGGAGAACAGGGGATTGGTTATAAGCCATGCTGGCAATAGACATCGCTGGCTGGGTCTGGATGTGGGGGTCGGGAGAGGCTTCTAGGTACACTTCTGTAGGGGGAGCGGCAGTCTGGCCAGGTTGTTGTCCTTCCGATTCTGACAAAGCACCGGTTTGAACTGAAGAATAATTCACGAATATTTCAGAGTTATCACCATATTGGTTTACATGTGTACTGCGATTGTTCAGTGTGTATCCACTACACCATTATGTCCCAATGAGTAAAGACGTGTACACACAGACACCACGGATATGTCCATTTGTCCTTTCTGTAGTCTGTTTTTAATCCCACCCCTTTCTCCATATGTATTATCTGTCTTTAATAGGGATTGGCTACTAACTGTCAAAGACGACCAATCGGGTTAATCAACATCAGATGCGGGTTTAATATTTTTCCTTCTGATGATAATCATAAAAAGCATGAAACTGCTATTATTCATAGTATGGAAAAAGTGAAGTTTATAGTTTTACTTTCACGGACTATTCGCCGTCATATATTTCCCCGCAACTGTACAAATGAAACTATTAAATGGTACAACTGGATTTTTTCAGTACTTTTTCAGTTTTGGGATGAACGTTGGGTTGGTTTTTTTGTTGTTGTTTTGTTTTTTGTGTGTGTGTGTGTCCTATAGTATTAACATTTTGGTTAATATTGTTAAATTACTTTTCGTGGCATAAAATTGGATGTAAGCAAAAAGCAAGTTATCAAAGAAAATCTTCATTCAGTATAATTAGCAATTCGCTGGGTTCTTCATTAAAAAGCGATGTTTCATTTAATTATTCATTAAATATCGGTCTTCCGCATTCACGGCAAATAAGAAGAGTTCTACTGCTGAATCCTGAACCCTTTGAAAAATTCATTTTCGCTGTTTAGGTATATTAGAAAATTTGTCTCCTGGGAAAATTGTCATTTTTCTTGTAATAAAGTTTTAACAGACTGGAAACGTGAAATTTTTCTTACATGTATTTAAAATCAAGTAAAATTAAAACAACAAAAATCCATAGATTTAATGATTCATTCTAAATATTTCACAAAATTCTTTTTTTTTTTTTAAAGAAACTGCAATATTATATATTTTGCTGCTCGTTAAACTTGGCAGTTTTGGAATGAAAATGAAATAAATTGAAA